>NC_135781.1:3195625-3198249 GCF_028453695.1 Augochlora pura
GATAATAAATTACGCGAGTTTCGAATAATCGTATCTCCTCTCCTCAAATTGACCACTATTGTTCCGAGGAACAATGCGAGAGAAATTACTATATTCGGTGCCCTCTAGGTGGAACGCGGGGTCCGGCGGTTATTTACAAACGAGCCGATTTCACGCGGCGATTCTCCGCCGAGGACGAAGAAACGCGGAATCGCGATCGGTTTTTCGTTACGTCGGCCGCGGTGAAGGGGGGCGGAAGGGGGGGATAGCCGGAGAATTTGTAACCGTTCTCGACCCTTCCCTCCTTATTTGCATGGAAATTGCAGCTCCCTCGAATCGCGCGAAAAAAGAATGCGGGGAACGTTGCCCCGACGACGAGACTGTATCACCGCGACGCGGCTACGGAGTTTAATAAATCAACTGGCCGTCGTGGACCTCCACCGATTGCGTGTGTCCGCAAACGAGAGAGGCGAGAATGGCGCGAACGATCCCGTAGCTCGTGATCGACGCGAGCCGCTCGCGGAGGATTTTTATTTCAATTCTCTTTTATTACGCGATTTTTAAGGACGCGTTCGATTGATTTATCGCTCTCGTTCTCAGCGTTTTAACGCCGCGCGGATTTCAACCCCTTGCCGCGTCATTATCTTTATCTTTGTAACGATTAGAACTGTTTCGATAATTTTTATAAAAATAAAAAATTTTATGTCTATTAAATTTTATATTGGGATGACGTTTACTGGATCGTTTAACGCTAGAACTATCGAAGTAGGTGAAAACCATAGGCTTCGCGTTCTTTGTTTAAATATTTTTAATATTATAGTGCCAATTTTGTTGGAAATGATTAAATAAGTCTTTTAATTCGAGAAAATATTATAAGAAAAATGGCAAGATGTCTAAATAAATAAATAAATTCAGTCTTGTAATTATTATAAAGCAACACGTGTCAGACATCCTTAATAATTTATTGGATTGTTAACATTGACATAACCTTGATTGCTATAAATATGTTTTTGTCAAAAGTTGTTACACAAACTTCTTCATGCGAGCATATATTTATTGTTAAAAAATTCGTGGGACGTTTAAATAAACCCAATTATTGAATCGTTATATGCATTAGTCAAATTTAGATTTATTAATGACGGGTAACATAACCTGACAATAAAACATTTTACCTTCTTTTCGTAACATCTGAGGTACAATAATTTAACATGGGTCAAATGTGACTCGAAACAGCTTTCCGACCGTCCGTTTTCTGATTGTTAAATATTTCTGACTATAACTATAATTATTAATTTTAACAATAAATCTCCAGCACGATTTTGACTCGTTAAAGTGCCGCAAGGGGTTGAAAATTTATTTACAAGAAATTTATTGAAACCTTTTATTGTTATTAACTGATGATATCATTGTTATCTCTGGAAAATCAGTATTACTGAGCAGACTGTAAAACAAACCTAAAATGGTAGAACCTCGATTAACCGAACAGCATTTTCCTCGATTTTTTTATTACTTCGATTTTCCATCTATCATCGTGTTATATTTAATAATTAATTAATCGAGAATGAGACGGATTTAAGAATTTAATAATCCACTTGGATTTGGATAATCGAAGTTCTACGTCACCGCGAAACTTTTCGGAACTTCTTGCGCAACGCGAAAGCGCAAGAAGCATGGGAGAAGTTGCATAAGGAGTGCACGAAGTGCATCAAATTATACGGCGATGCAAAAGCTGCGTTGTGAGCGAAGTACGGTGCAAGTAAAATATGCGTCTTAACCCTTCGACTTTGTCTGTTGAGAACGGGGAACAATTTTGCAGCGACTTGTCCGAATTAATCATTGGTTTATTAATAATCTTCGTTCGTTATTAAAGTTAACCCTTTGCTCTAGTACATCTTTCCAGACTCTTTATGAAGGTTTGGAATATAATTTAGTAAATATAATTATTATCTTTCGAATTTATTAATACAATGCAATGGTTAATTAGCGCAGCTGTGAAAGAAGTCACAGTGCAAAGGGTTAATAAACAACGTAGAATCGCATCAATGGGTGCAAGCAAAAATCACTGCGTTTCAATACCGAATTATAGTAATTAATAAACAAAAACCGATTTGCCTATTTTTGTTAACAAACTGAGGCACAGTGCGAGAAAAACTATACATTGTTTCGAACTATAAAGCGAGCCGTCCATTTTGAAAGTGTCTTAAGTCCATCTCCATTTCCATTGAGTATAACGGTTGCGTTAACAAAAAAAAAGAAAAACAAATAAAAAGATATACATATACAATACCAGTCTGCTCAAGCGCGTCTAAGAGACTTAAATTCCTACTAAAATACTAGCAACTATTATACGAACAATATACACTACAGTCAACGCTAAAAAGCGACGACCGGACACTTTCGAAATAAACGGCTCGAACAAGCGACTCGTAAACTGTCGTCCGTTGTCGGCACGTTTTCGCGGCCACTCGGACGAGTAATAATAACATTGACGTTTTTCAACAACGAGGTCAATTTCGCGAGAACTCATCCACGGTGGTCGAACCCGACTCGGATCCGAAACCACGTGTTTCCGCGCGCAAAACGGCGGCGTCGCGAGTCGAGGTAAGGTTATGGTTGAACAGAGATTCTGCGAGCAGAATCTCGGT
>NC_135781.1:3198349-3204413 GCF_028453695.1 Augochlora pura
GGAGGAGGAGGAGGAGGAGGCGAGCGGTGCACGCGTAATTGCGGGAACGATCGGCGCAGTTGTTAAACGGTATCCGTGGAAACGGGACACCTTGACTACGTCGGGTCGGTCTGTTTCTTTAGGCTAACGAACCCCCGTTGAAAGCGGCGCGGATCTTTACGAGCGCCGCCGATAAAAGTTGCGCTGCCCGCGTCGCTTCGCCACCGTAAATCCTTCAACGACTCTGTACATAATGCGTATACATACATAGTACGTAAATATTCGACGTGGCATAAATGTTATCTATCATTACTATATATTTTATAATAAAAACCTGGAATAAACGAGACCGCCGTGCATTCATTTCATCCCCCCTCCCAGACCTTCTTTTATCGTTTGCACTCGAATGTACAAAGGTACTGTCCGAGGTGTCGCTAAAAATTATTATGTCACTTTTTAAAATGATTTTTATATTATCAAAGTTCTCTCTGGGTGACGTAATACAAGTCTGAGATTTTTAATGTACAAGGAGAGATAACTTCAAGTAATAATTAATAATTTTAGATGATTGCTAATAGCTTTGAGTAATTTTTTATGGTAACTATACCGTAAGTTATTTATGGTAACTTATAGTTATTTCCAGTTAGTAATAATTCTATATAACTATCTATAATTACTTATAATTATTTCCGGTTAATAATATTTATTTATAGCTACCTATAATTACTTATTCTTATTTCCAGTTAGTAATAATTACTGACAGTCGCATAAAATAATCCAAAATTATTTACCTACTACAAAAACAGTAAAAAAGCAAGGGAAAAATTTCGCAAAGTACCAACAATATTTTTCTCGCGGTTGTAACTTCTCTACCAACATATACAACCCTGTATACGCGCACTCGGCCCGAGCGAATTAAACGGTACAGCTGTTTTTGCAGCTGTAGAACGCGTCGGTAATTATTTGGCTAGCCGGCTTCGCGGAAGCTAAAACCAAATACGAACCATCTCCGAAGATTCCATCGAATTACGGATAGTGGCAACGTTGTGTTTAATTCGAACGGAATTGTTTCAAGAATGCAGAGGTTCCCGATAATTGTAAGCAACGAGGGACCATTCAACGAAATACCAACGGCGAGCGGCAAAACAATTCAGCACAAATGCACTGTAAATACTATACATTGCTCGCCGTTCTTTTTATCGTGCTATTCTGTACACCCTGCGTTTCTATCCTCGTATCCCTTAACGCTGCCAATCCAACGGACCGGAAAACCCCATAAAATCGAGGCAATTTGTTCAACGAAATGCGTGTTGGAGAAATCAAGATTCGCGACGCTTTATCGCAATTTGTAGAAACTGATTAAAATTGATCGACTTCGATTGACCATAACTCCGGGGAATATTATTGTAGTATGATGATCTTTTTTTTAATTAAAGCTTGAAACTTCTATTTTGTAATAGTGGTCTTTGATTTTTAAATTGAGGCACTTTTGCTACTGTAATCATTTAAATGTAAGGTTATGTTTGGTACCTTGAAATGCGTCGAGTTTGAGAAGTTGCACAGACTTAACATAATTTTTTCCGAGGATGCCACTTGCAGTCGAATAAAGTTCAATTCTTTCTTTTTAATTAAAAAAAAGTAAAACATGGCTGCGATTTTTTTTCGCAAAGTTACAGCGCTTTAAAGTAACCCCTGAATTTAGCCACGCAACTCGGTCATATTCAATATCACAAACATGATCTCGCATTTAAAGGATTACAGTGGCGAGGATTCATCGATCTTAAAATAAAAAAATACTATCTCAAAGTAGAAGTTCCAAGCTTTAATTTGAATTGACGATCACCCCCCTACGACGATTTCTCGCGAAGTTGTCACTGCTGAAATCTGGCCATTCTCTATCCAACATTCTTCGAAGCTATAACTCTTCGGACAAAATTTATTAACATAAAATTCCTTATTAAACTCTAGACAATTAATTATTTTCCTGATCAAGTCCCCGAAGATTATCTACAAAGCCGTGTCCAAGTCTATTAAATCACCGGTCTACGGAGCTAATGTCGAAACTTGAAAACCGGCATAGAGACGGAGAGGAGCAACGAAGAGAAAATGACGGCCGAGCGTTCGATTATCGAGATCCCGGAATTCGATCGAATTAAGAATGCGGAAGACGGCCGTTTTCGACGGAACAAGAAGACGGTCTTCTCCAGACCCGGACGTGCCTTCATCGATCGGCCCGAAGGAGCGCGAGGGAGACAAAGTCGCGGAGGTTAGGGGAGGGGGGAGGAGCGGGCTTAGCTCCCCGTGGAAATGAAATTTAAAGTCACGCGAAATCCACACGAAACGTACGCGAGGCTGGAAGCGTTCCGTTAACCGAGCACGGGTGAACAAGTTGTTCTCCTATCAACGATCTCGTCGGCGGCCGACGTTGACGTTCCGCGGCGCCTATCGCGACAAGGACGTCGCCACTCGCAAGATTGCTCCCCGATCCACTTTTCGGCACCGCTCCCAAAGTACTCCGCGCAATCTGCATTTTTAATCTTCCGGCCGGCGCGTGTACGGTAACTTTAATATTCTCGCGCCTCGAACACTTTGTTCCATTATTATTTCACTCGGAATTATTTTTATTATTACTATTCTTATTATTCTTTTAGCAGAAATGTTATTTCTCTTTTATCATTGATGTTATTATTCTTGTATTAGTATTGTTATTATATTTATACTAGTATTGTTATTGTCTTTGTTTCGTTATTATTATTATTTTTGTGTAATTATTGTTATTATTTTTTGTATCAGTATTATTATAATTCTTGTATTATTATCACCATTACTTCGTGTCAATCTTATCAAAATTCAAGTACTATGATTACCATTATTTTGTATAATTAATATTATTACATATTATTATAATTTTCGTAACATTATTGATATTATTTTTGTATCATTATTATCACAATTCTTCTACTATTATCACCACTACCTTGTGTCACTCTTACCATTATTTTGTATCATTATTATTATTATATACTATTGTTATTTTTTTAACATTATTGTCATAATTTTTGTATCAGTATTATCCTAATTCTTGTACAATTATCACCACTACTTTATGTCATTATTATCAAAATTCTAGCACTATTATCACCACCACTTCGCACCATCATTATTACATACCCTTATTATTATTACCATTACTGTCACGATTACCTTAAAATTTTGATTCGCGACCTACCATCGCCGCTCTCCGCGGCCGTACTTACTCGCTGGCAGGTGCACAGGTACCGATTACCGTTACCAGCGCCAGGGAGCCCTTCGGCCAAGGAATCGGGAACGCTCTCCTCTCCTTCCTCTTTGATCCTCCTACCCAGCTGGATCCCTCTTAAACATTTCCCTCGGCGTATCTCCGTTTATTTACGATTCTCTGTGCCGATAAAATTGAGCAGCGACTAGAGCATGCCCGCCAGGGGAAAATAGAAAACCGTAGGACGCCGCCCGTGTTCCGCGGGTGCCGTGTCGCGGAGACGGCGGAAAGAGCTCTACCGCCGCTGCTCTGCTCCGTCCTCGATGGGAGACGTCCCCATCGGCTCCCTTATGGTTTTTCTTTTCCTAACTCGAGGCTCCGAGCTACTTTCCTATTAATCCACCAAAAACGGAAGCTTTTAACGATGATTGGATCGGTACGACGGTGCTTAGGGTTTCTCTATGGCAGTTTGTCGGTTCCTTTCGTCGTTCGCGCGACGGCCGGCACGCGGCGACGTCTGGATTTATTTCGACGATTGATTTGCCGCTGTTCTAAAATTGTTTTTAGCGAATTTTATGAGCTAGAAATTTATTTAAGATGGTTGAATATTAATAGAATTAGTTTTGAAGTTATTGGTGTGATATGGAACTTTATTAATAATATTGTACAGGGTATATATATACTCTTTATATTAATTGATTTTTATATTATTTCTACTGTGCCTTAGTTAATATTGTATATTAATTTTTCATATTATTTTTGCTATACAGTTAATAATATATCAATAGTATAATTGATTTTTATATTATTGCTACTGTGTCTCAGTTATTATTGTATATTAATTTTTCATATTATTTTCTGTACACAGTTAATTATATATTAATGGTATAATAATATAATATAGTAGTATAAAATAATGATATATTAATAGCATAATAATATAATATAATAGTGCAATATAACAGTATATTAATAGTATATAGTAACGTTATCAAAATAATATAGCACAGTATAAATATTAATATACGCTAATAATTACTAACACACATTAAAAATCATATAAAAAATTTATTCAAAAATCATTAATTCTTATTATTGCTGCAATTTATTTTTCCAACCATTTAAATCGAAGAAATAAAAAATTTGTCTCCATCTCCCATACTCTCGCAATCAATACATCCACAGTCTAGTAATTATCATGGCAGCGAAATGGCAGCGCTCATGTACCCGAACTTCGGTTCAATCGTTTGCTAGTTAGAATGAGATTACCAGACGTGCTCGAGCATGGAACCGTCGCAAATTCAATTTGAAGTCTTCGCCATCTGTCTGATTATAAAGCAAGAAGTTCCAGGCTTATCGAATCACACAGAAGATAGATCACCCTTAACAACTTCCCGCGCTTCTTAATTTCAGACGTTCCGCGGAGCAAGATCCCGCAACGGTCTCTCTCTCTCCCTCTCTCTTTCCACAATGCCGAGTAATGCTGCAGCAACGTGTTGCAATGTCGCCCGCTGCAGTTACTATGCCGCGTCGTTTCGCCACCCTCGCCGCAAATTCCCGACGGTGTCCCGTTTCTCCGTGACTCGACGGAAGACTGTCTCCATCCCTTACGGGCGTGTTACCGTAAACGTGATGTTACCGTTGTCTTAAATGTTGTGGAATGGTTTATGATAAAAGTGTAATTGTTTCGACGCTGTATTGGGCATAGCTTATCATTCTTAATTATTGTTATTACTTATTTTTATCGTGAATTCTATTATTAATTTTCAGGATATTTGTCCAGGCAATTTTTATATTTTTATAATAAAATTATATTTGTTTTGAAACTATATTCGGCATAGTTAATCATTGCTAAGTACTATTATTAATTCTATTATTAATTTTCAGGATATTTGTCAAGGCAATTTTTATGATATTTTTATAATTAAATTATACTTGTTTTGAAACTATACTGTACGTAGCTAATCATTCGTAATTATTGTTATTAATTAATTCTATTATTAATTCTCAGGATAGTTGCCAAGGCAATTTTTACGATATTTTTAATCGCAAAGTTTTGTCAATTTTGATGAGTTTCTTTTTATTTAAAAAGTTCATTCTTGTCGCGAAATTGCTAAAATGTGATATTAAATAAAAAGAAAGATTTGTATAGTTTAAGATCATTATAGAATAATACATATACTTAGAATCAATGAGAAAAGACACAAAATACAGTATGAAAGAAAACGAGACAATTAAAGGTTATGTCAAGCTTGTGTCAAGAACATAACGTAATTGTAACTTTCTAATAAATAATATAATACTTAAATAACTACTAGTACACTAACAAATACTAGTTATTATAACTAAGTATAAATAGGTGAATTTTTAAGAAAATAAAACAACCGATCCTTCAAACGTCGCAAATGAAAATCAGACAGCTCGTTTAACAATTTCTTTATCCCTAAACAAAAGTATCCAATTCACGGTTCCTCCCTAAATTCCAGTCGCACGTCGAGAGCGCCGGAAGATCTCCGTCTAATTATCCTGGAGCGCATCGGAGGACCCCCCTCCCCACCCCTGATTACGAAGCGGGGTCGCGTGATCCTGATCCGCGTCGGACGACGAATTACGATCGACCAGCGGCAGCCGAAATTAGTTTGCTGGTTTCGGTGACACGCGCGCGGCCAGACGGGTTTCGACGATCTATTCGGCAAAGCGTATCGCGACCGGGCCAGCAGTTTCCATCTTTGGGGAGCGGAGATTCCATTGGTAAATTGTTCGAGTGGGACAGCGACGCGACGGAATCCGAAATTTACGCGTCTCCGTTCCGTTTCCGTTCCGTTTCGCTTCTCGTCCATTCTGCTC
>NC_135781.1:3204513-3279795 GCF_028453695.1 Augochlora pura
GCGTCTCCGTTCCGTTTCCGTTCCGTTTCGCTTCTCGTCCATTCTGCCCCCCCCCCCCCCCCCCCCCCCCCTCTTCGTCTTCTCGTCCTTTCATTGTCGTCGCTGTCTCTCGCCACCTGCCGTTCGAAAAATCAACGGAAACACCGCGGCGTGGAAACAACGCGAAATATTAGGTTGATAGGAAAATATAATAATATAAACTATATTACTCGACTTCGCAGTCGAGCGAACCTCGATCCTTTTTCCCCGTGAATTTCAAAGAAGAGAAACGCGGCCGCCATTTTTTACCGCGAAGTTACGGCAGTTTAAGGAAACCCTCGTGTACCGCGACGATTCCGTGCGGAGCGAGGCCAAAGGGTTACTTCGAGGCGCCGTAACTTCGCGGGAAAAGAACGCCGCTGCGTTTTTTTAAATTGAAGCGGAAGGGTTGGAGTTTCGTCGAATGTAAGTGGCGTTGGTGAAAAAAGTAATACTGAGGGCATAACCTTAACGATGTCTGTGAATTTCGTCAAACTGGGCGATTTTCTCTATGTCAAACATGGTCTCAGAATTAAAGGGTTGGAAAAACGAGGGTGGGAGGAACTTGAAATCGGGAAAGACTATCTTAAAGTGGAAGTTTCAAGCTTTAATTTTAAAAAAATAGCATTATTTTATGATAATAATTCGCGGAGTGATCGTCTGTCAAAGTTGGTCAATTTTTATCCGAAATTCTTCCATGCTATAATTTTGTTGAACAGTCAGAATGTTAATTTACAATAAAGAAATGTTCTAAAATTCTTAAACAATTTTCCCCAAAAAACACAATATAAAATATCTTCAATTCTCATTTTTGTTGTATGAACAAAACGTTGAATTACACGGCTATATAATTTTTTTCCAGCAACAAATCCCCGACACTGGATTTTATTCGACATTTTCACAAGAGAGACATCTGTACATCGACAAAAAAAGGATATCGAAAAAAAGCCGACGGCGATTATTCCGGTAAATTGAACGTTATACAGTCCTTCCAGACGACGTAGATAATTCAATTCGTTCGAGGATTTTTGATGGTTCGTTAATCAGCATAAGTGATTCTGAGAATACCGAGGGGGGGGGGGCGTCGCCTTAATCCGTGGACGCTTAAAGTATTAAAAGGTTAAAGGTCTGCTTAAGGGAGGGTCATTTTGCATCCACTTAAGGAGGAGTGCCATAAATATTATCTTCCTTTTATTCATATCACGCTGCCAAATAATAGATTCAAGCACAAATAGAATAATAGCAAAAATAATAAAAATAGAATATAGAAAATTGGTGAAAGAAAATTGTTCGAACGAAAATACTGTGTTCAAAAACTCTATATAAAAATTTGTGGTAAAAAGATTATTATAGTAATCAAGAATTGGAAAAAAATAATGTGAGACCAGTCGTTTTGACTGATTTGATAATTTCAGTGTTAAAATTGCGTATAACGTGAATAAACACGATGTCAACGCATCTTATAATAATAATAATAGTTATAGTAATAGTAATAACCATTACCATAATAGAAGTAATAGTAATAATAATTATAATAATAGTAGCAGTAACAATAATAATAATAGCAGTAATAGTCATTATCACCGCGAAAAATTTCTCCTTGCAAAAATGCGCGTAAATGCATTTTTGCCCTCCCTAAAAAAATAATACTAATACTAAGGATAATAAAAACAACAGTAATGATACTACTACTAATAATAATAATAGTAATAAAAATAACGATAACTACACCTGTCAACGGGCAAAGTTCCCATTCCCCCGTTACCGTCTCGAAAACCTGCACGCGCAGAGAGAATTACGTACACAGCATAGAATTTGAAGAGCGCGTTTGAAATGAGCGGGCTGCGCGGTATCTGTAACGGGGCAGAATCGGTCGCATCATCATCGGCGGTGCGGTTTTCAAGAATCGTCGTCTCTCTATCGGAGGCTCGTCGAGAGTCGGCCTCGTCTACGGAACGAATGAACGCAACGTCTCTCTCTCGGAACGCAACGGCCGTTCCTACACGGTTAATGTTCCTTTACAGATCTCCGCGTATGGGAAGAGGGGGAGGTATGGGAGGTATGGAGTCGTTTGCGAGCGCAACTATGGCCGATAGTTCCGGTACGTTGCACGGCGACAGAACCAATTCGCGGAGACTACTCGATTCCGTGCCCGTGCAATGAGCACGACTCTATTTACGAGCCATCTCGTCGGCCCTACGTAATGCCGACGTTCGCCGGGTCGACGTGCAAAGATTGTCCTACGGGACACTGTCCCAGCCGGAAGTGACGCACGCTCGGGCTAGTTTGCATGGCACCGATGAGAGAAATCCAAACGGCACGGTGCACTGTGCGCGGGAAGACAGTAGGAGCCGCGTCTTTTCAAGGCGCTGTTCGAACCGAGGGAGCAATTAGGCCACGCCCATGGAGAATAATACACGGCGGACACGCGAAACCACGCCTTCCAGGAGCATTCTCTGCAGTGAATATGAAAAGGCACGTGTAACTGGAAGCATCTCAAGAGAGTCATTTCAAGAGAATTTGTTTCGCGAAAGTCTCTTGAAATTAGCGCTGGAAGTGCAGAGTTTTCATTGGTGACAAATGTATTTCTTTTGCGTAATAGCAACTATTTTGGATTTGTTTAAACTTCTTACGATTGCTGTTAGTTTATTGAAGAAGTTCAGCAGTAAGTTTATTATAACAACGATTCTATAAATCCAGTTATTGTGAAAGGAAAAATGATATAAATATTAGCTTCACTTTGTAATATTGTAATTTTTGTAAGTTTATAAATCAAGTACAGCACCCTTTATGGTTGTTACAGTTGTCTTAACAGAATCGTCCAATATGTAAACTTCTATAGAAATAATATAAATGTTTTCCATGATTTTCAAATTTTCTAATGCAATTTGCTTTACGTATTTGTGAATTAAATTACTATTTATATTCTTTATATTTTACACTATTTTATGTTCTTTAATATAAAAAGTACTTTGTCTGTTTAATAACGAAATAAATGAATAAATAGATAATAATAAGATACGTGCTACTAGCTTCTTCGAAGAATCTATCGATGTCTGACTATCCGCTGACTTGCACTACTTGCAGGCTTCGACTTTTGGAATTCTACAAGTAGTACGAATCAATGGAAAGTCATTCATTGAAGATTCGTTTTTATTCAATTAACCATAGCTCGCAGAAAATTTTTGTAAAGGAAAAAGTTGCTTGAAATAAACCCAGTTATCTCTCATATCCGAATTGTTAGACATTCTTGCGAATCTTGACATTCCTGTATATATAAATAGTGATACGTCAAGTAGCTTTCAGGAAAGGATTGCGTCTACTTTGGAAGTTTGAAGAAGAAGACTGCAAAGCTTGGAAGTGATCGCCACAGAGCAAAGTAGAGAAACAAACAAGGGGTATAAACAATGAAGAACTAGAATCAAGATGTCATCAATATATATAAATCAATATAAAGTGGTCAAGAAATAGAGACGTACAAGGATTTAAAAAATGATTAAGAAATAAGAAGACAGTCACGCAAGTCAGCGACCTGGCCCACTTTAAACCAGCCTCTACATTAGATCGGCTGAAGCCACATGTTCCAAGAGGAGTCTAAACAGAGGGGACAACGGAACGAGGCCGTCCGAAGGCACACACAATCCATCGAGAGTAACGAGGAGAAGTATCCCATTACGAGATGGTCGGTTTCCTGAGTAGCGACGCGAGAACGCCGTGGAAGCGAAGACGCGTTGCGCGTCGCGTCGCCGCGACGGACGACGAGAGCCGGGGCGGGCGCGGGGAGCGATCGTGTCTCGACTCCACAGGGGATGAATATTTGTTCGGCTCGGCCCTACGGCTCGCGCGCGCACCGCTGTGTCGGCTATAAATACTGCTTTGTATGCATGCTGGGTGAGCGGACCGCCAAGCACAGATAATAGGAAGGAAGCCCCCGAGAAGCTACTTTGTCTAGGCTCCTTCTCCGCCCCGCTCGCTCGCGCGCGCGCCGCCGGCACCGCGTCGCTCTCCGTACCGGTGTTTCGCCCTTATCCTGGCCGTCGGCGCAACCTAATAACGCCGGTCCGTTCTCGCGGCAGCTCCGCGAATAATTACCCGCCCCTGCGCGCGGCAACGGCGGCACCGACGAATCCGAATAACACGCCGACCAGAAATTGTTTCGACGCGCTTTCGGGAGTTCGCCGGATCTTCGCGCCGTGGTCGATGCCGTCGTCGCCGCGGTTGAACCGTGGTATCCGACGAACGAAATTGATGATGATGATCAATGACCTCAAATTACCGATTTACCAAGTCTCAAATTTACCAATTTACCAGGTCTCAAATTTATCAATTTACCAAGACTCAAATTTACCAAGTCTCAAATTTATCAATTTACCAAGTCTCGAATTACCAATTTACCAATTTACCAAGTCTCAAATTTATCAATTTACCAAGTCTCAAATTACCAATTTACCAAGTCTCAAATTACCAATTTACCAAGTCTCGAATTTATCAATTTACCAAGTCTCAAATTACCAATTTATCAATTTACCAAGTCTCGAATTTA
This sequence comes from Augochlora pura, assembly GCF_028453695.1. Classification (NCBI taxonomy): domain Eukaryota; kingdom Metazoa; phylum Arthropoda; class Insecta; order Hymenoptera; family Halictidae; genus Augochlora; species Augochlora pura. The sequence goes on from NC_135781.1 coordinate 3,209,075, forward strand.
TCAATTTACCAAGTCTCAAATTTACCAATTTACCAAGTCTCAAAACCAATTGTAAATTCCACGGAGCACCATCATCCGCGTAAAATCGAAGGCTCGTGCGAGCGATCAATTTAACAAACATTCCGAATTTTTCGAGCCGCGTTCTTCGAGGACCAGCGACGTCCGTCGGACATCGGGACTGGTCCGTAGCGACGCCTCGGCTCCCTGCGCCGTCCCCCGCGCGGGATTCGATTTAGGGGAAGCGAAGAGCCGCGATCCAATCCGATCGGGGGCTGACTCTCGGGCTCGAGAAAAATGTCGTCGCCAGACGTTGCGTCGGGGTAAAGAGTATGATTAATGGGAGTTTGATGCGATCGCGGAGAACGTTTAGCGTCAACGGCGATGAGGTACGATCCGCGGGCGTCGCCGATCTTTCCGGCCACTCCGGCATCGGCAGCTCGCCGGTGAAAATTGGAAAAAATCCTGGAGACGAGTCGAGAAGATCCTGAAAACGAATCGAAAAAGTTCTGAAGTCGAATCGAAAAAATCCTGGAGTCGAATGGAAAAATTTCTGGAATCGAATCGAAAAAATCCTGGAGTTAAATCGAAAAAATCCTGAAGACGAATCGAAGTCCTGGACCGGAGAATCATGATCGCCAATCGAAGCCAGGTGCGCGCGTGTCGCCCGAGCGCCGGCTACAAAGCAAGCCGAGAACAACAATGACTTGGCCCGTCGAATTCCGTCCTCGGGCATCTGAATTTCATACGGGCGAATGTCGCACGGTCCAGCAGTCACGTCGCCTCCTATATCCCGGCTTTGTACGAGCTCAAAGATATTGTCCCTTTGAAAAATTCCCTCGCGAGCCTCGCGTTCCTCCGCTCTTCCCCCTCTCTCTCTCTCGCGCGCGCGCGCGAGAGAGCTAATTTCCAGCGCCGACTTGGCATCGGAGAGCCGGGCGCGACGGGGCTCGGGCCAATCAACGTGCAAATACGGATAAACCGGCGATGTTTACGTTTTTCTGGGCCGCGGCCGTGTATTTTCTGATGCAAATTCGGTACGTTTTCATTCTCGGCGTCTGCCTTTTTTGATACGCGACGCACGGTAAGGACGGAACGTTACGCACCGCGCGGAGCGATACGGTGCCGCGAGATCCTCCCCACAAATGCGACGCATTGACGGGTCTCATTGAAAATTTCTCTGCACAGGTTTTCATCGCCGCTGACTACGAATCTCAAATTACAAAAATAAAATAGCGCGTTCAATGCGGCATCTGGGTGGTCCAGAAAATTATTTGTTTTTTCGTTGAACTTGGTTATCTGTATGTTTTCAGGAGTTCCGATTGCGAGTCGGAATTTCCAAATTTTGGTGAAATTGTTTGTTCAATTTTAATATACTCGTCTCGGTTTCATTCTCATATATTATATCATTGTCACATGTTTGTTGATTTGATGCTCGAAATGTTCAATTACTGAACCGGTGTCAGGAAGTATAAGTGTCCTTTAATTATCAGATAGAATTGTTTTCTGCTCGATAATATACTATAATTCAAAATTCTTATTTTTACTGCTTTTTAATTTTGTATCTTCTCCACATTAAAATACCTTCTCAACACTTCTCCACATTAAAATACCTTCTCAACACTTCCCCACATTAAAATACCTTCTTAACACTTCCCCACGGGGAACTTCGATTCTTACGGTATCGGCCACGATTTCGGCCTTTCGCAGCATTGTGCGCGGGCACGAACGCTCGCAATTTGCCGAGGCTCCTCGCGGAGATTATTCCGCGGCCTCTCACGGTGCCCCGAAGAAAGTTGACGATAAAGGCGGTGCTTCGCGCGAGCAATTTCGATGAGAGGGCCGTTATGGCGCTGCGATAGAAGAGGGGGGAGGCTAAACGCGGGTAACGGTTCTAATCCTCGCGAACGGGCTCCTCCGGGCGCGAAATTTTCGTTCGCCGGACCAATTAGGCGACGAGGCGATTCCGCCGCGGAAGACTGCCGCTCCACCCTCGCGAAACGCTAAAGAACGCTAGGAGAACGCTAGGAGAACGCTAGGAGAACGCTAGGAGAACGCTAGGAGAACGCTCGAAAATCCGGCGAGACAACGTGCTTTCGGCGTATCCGCTGCTCGTTCGTTTCCGCGATCGGCTATTTCGCAGTCTCGCCCCTTCTTCGGCAGATACGCGCCGCCGGTTTATTCGCAGGGCGAGTCCGTAGGACCTCTGCACCGCGAAACTCTTCCCCCCCCCCCTCCCCCTCCCCGCCGTGCACGGAACGCCAAAGCAACGGATCGGATTTAATCCAAATTAAAATCAATATCCGTCGCGAGCCACCTTCGGCCGCGAGTTTATTGAAACCGCGCGCACGCTTCCCAGCAATTCCGCAGGGCTTTGCTTTAATCCCGCAGGACATGTCTTTACTCCTCGACCGGTTCAGCTCCCGCGCCCTTCGCCTCGATTCTCCGCTGTCCACCACCGTGGCCCTCTGTTCCGCTGCTCCTCCCTTTATCCGTCCACGGTTCTGATCGCGACAGGACGCGTGTGCTACGCCGGGCCACCCCGACTCGTTAGCCACCCCGCGCGCCTTCCTACCTTTCCGATTCACTCTACCAACCCTTTGGGAGTTCCCTTGTTCGGCGCTACGTTCATGGGAATAACCGTAACCTATCAGCGGCGATGAATTTTTAAATATTAACCCTCGCGCACGGCCTCCATATTTCATTGGCCGAAAGATACTTCCGCGTGTTTCTCTCGTTCTCGTTCCAACCCCCATAACATCGTGTCGAACTCGTTATCGGGATTTTGAATGTAATCTGTTGAACGTGTTTATGGGGTTTAAAAGGCAGATGATATTTTATTGCTTTGGTGCCAGTGTTTAAATGCTGAAATAAATATTGTTGTATGGAAAGATGAATATTGTTAAATGAAAATTGAATATTGTTAAATGAAAATTGAATATTGTTAAATGAAAGTTGAATATTGTTAAATGAAAATTGAATATTGTTAAATGAAAGTTGAATATTGTTAAATGAAAATTGAATAGATTTTGGGTTAAATAATATCGGTTGAAGTATTTTTAAGTTCATTTGGTTTTGAATCGAAATTTTATTTTAAGTTCAAGGTTCAATTGAATTTAGTAATGAAAATTTTCTTGTTGAAATTAAATTGTTCAGAAGTTGGGGGTAATTACGATTTAACTTTGATGATTCAATTCATTGAAATTTGAGTTACTGAATAGATTTTGGATAAAATAATACTGGTTGAAGTATTTTTAAGTTGATTTCTGAGACGCCGGATATATCCGGCACTCGTACCGAAAGGGTTAAAGTTCGACGACGATTTGTCCGCGGAAACAATGCGTCCCCCCTAATAACGGCCGAACTGTCCAGGTGGGTCGCGCGACTCTCGCGTTTCTCCTCCTCCAGATCGAGAATTTGCCGACAGGAGCGTAGGAAAATGTGACGGACTGGGAGAAGGACGAGGAGGAGGAGGAGGAGGAGGCAACAATGGCTCCGATACACAAAGGCAGTAATTAACAGGAAAACTCGTGTACACAACAGTTTACAATGGAAATAAAAATGGAGCACGGGAGAAGAAGAAGAGGAAGGCACGATATAAAAATAACGTCGAAACGAGAAAGCGGCGAGGGAAATACGCTCGTAAAACGTCCTCGCGAAGAAACCCGTGGCGCGTGCGAGCGAATAGAAAGAAGAATCGTGCGCGCAGCGGCGGTGTTAAGTAATTGGAAAAATGTTGCGCATCGGACATGATAAATCCAATCGCTGTCCGCCGCGTAAACGAATAATCGTTTGGCATTCGCGACGCGGACAGCGAGAATCGTCGCAGGGGTGGTTTTGTCAGCGTTTGCTGGGAGTTTGAAGGAACCGGGATCTCGACGACGGCGAAACGCGATTCTCGTCGCTGTTTCCGAATCGCCGTTTTCGGCGAGTGATTCCGAGACCCGTGTGTCCCTCGGAACACGATTTTATTATTTTATTATCGGGCCGGGGTGCGGCTAAACCGAACGGCGGCGGGATCGTGGCGGCCGAACAGGGAAAGGAGCAAGGAGGGCCGCAGTTAAGTGGGTTATAGGGGCGCGCGGCTGAATAATTCTGCTTTACGATCCGGAGAAAAGATTGGCTCTGATCGTTCGCCTTCTTTGCCGCGTGTAAACGGGCCCATGAATCCGCCGGAATCTTGATTCGAATGCCCTCGCGCGAGAACTAAGCGATCTGGTCGCTTTATGTACTTTAGTAACGCGAATCGTATGGAGAAAGATTGTATATAAGAGAAATCAAATGTCCTGTATGTATTGCGTTACAGCGATTCTATTTCTCAAATGGCGAAATTACTCTTGGAATTCCAATCGACGAGCATCTGCCATTTTTGTGCGACACACTGGTGCTGCCACCTGTTTTTTAATTGGGGAAAGGAACGCCAACTTTTACGTTATTGCGGAGCTAATTATTTTACAACAGTGTAAAATTTATTGATTAAAACACCAGCTACACATAGATTGCTCCTTTAGCAAATATAATTTATTATTTCTAAACTATTTATTGCGATATTGAAGAGACAAAATCGCTATCACGCAACCCTTGCATCTACTCGAAACACAGTGATCCACGAACGCGTTCGCATCTTTTAATTATTAATAATTACTATTAATTATCAATTCAAATTATCAATAATTACTATTTATTATCAATTCAAATTATCAATAATTACTATTAATTATCAATTCAAATTATAAAATTAAAATTATCATATCTCCCCTTCCATAATTGTCAATTTTTCGCTTACAAACTGAGGAACAATTAGAGAGGATTTATTATACCGGACATCCCATCGATAAATTGTTTCTCTTATTTTATCCGAGATTGGAGGCTTCCACGGCTGAGCGTCGTGCTGTTCTTACTCTGCCGAGGCTCGCGGGCGTAAGCCGAGTCCGGCACGGAATTATTTTCCCAACGTTTCGCAAGCAGCCCGGCTTCATCAGAGGGTCAAAGACACGCCTCTGATAGCGGTGTGTGCCTAGCGGTGTTCCACTTAATACGGCGGAGTCGGTTCACGTATTCGCTTATTCTATTTTATGGCAGACCGGCGACTCGACGCTTTCGAGCTCTCCTCGATGGAGCTGTATCAACCGAGAAAAAACTCCGGTATGCAAAAGATTAAAGCCTCTCACAATTAGCCGTGAACGCTGGAGAAGGGAGCCGGGTTATGGCCGGTGGCCATCGCCTTGGGCGTACTTGGCTTTGCGCTTATCGAATAAGACGTATTAAACGCTTTCATTGTCTTATGTTGTGCAGTTTTTAATGCTTCATTTATTTTACTGTCTTTTTAGGTTAGGTTATTTTTTATTAGGGTATAATTTTGTAATTATCTGTTAAGGTATATTTTTTAGTCTCTTATTTCGATCATCTCTGTATGAAAAAATTGGAATTTGAAAATTCTATAAATTGGATAAATAAGTTATTGACTTAAAATCTGATTCTGCAGAGAAATGATTAAATTAATCGACGAAGTTCGTCAACCTCAGAAAATATAATTAAATGAAACTATTATACCTAGAACTGTTTTATACAGCGATTAACGTATTAAACAATAAAATCAATTGACTCGTTTAATTTCTAATTTTACATTCTGTTCTCCCAGGCTCCGATTGGCCCATATCTTTACTCCAAACGTACAACAATCAAACCTAATTACACCGTTCCATTCTAAACAGTTTTAAAACTATTTTAAAACAACTTTCAACAACGACACTGCGATATTATATAAATCATACTACGTTTCACTATAAAATAATTTGCTTCGATATTCCTCCACCAAAGAAAACGTTCTACGCGCTTCTGCAAACCTCCCTCCAATCCACCCCTAACAGTCGAATTGTTAAATCTCGTCCGATTCAGCTAAACTAGTACAAAACCGGGTCCCCCCGGACCCGGCCTTCGCCGGGCGAAGAGTCAGAGAAAGAGCACCGCGTCTGCGAGGGGATCCGAAGTTCGGCCGTATGATTCCCGGGCGATCGCCGGGGGGATAAAACAGGATCGAGAAGTTCCCCGGTCCGAGCCGAGAATAAGAGACACGGGACGGCGTCGCGATAGAAAAGTTGGCGGGCCGGTAAACGAGCATACGATTCCGGGACAATCTCCGCGAGCCCGGTGTCCCGGACGCGAAACAACCGCGGAACTCGATCGAGAGACACGGGAAATCTCGAGACCTGCCGGGCATACTATACGCGACGAGTACGCGCGGCGAGGGTTCGCCCTTCTAGTCCTCGTCGCTCGCATAGAAAAGCGTCGACTTCCCGGCAGAAGTTTCGCGAAGTCGCGCGAACTCGTTACGATTTCCTTTCGTCGCGCAGGACCCGGCGGCGTTTTGCTTCTGCTTTGCATTTCTTCGGGAAGCGTTCCCTTTCCCTCTCTCCCTCTCTCTATCTCTCTCTCGCACGCTCTCTCTCTCTCTCTCTCTCCCTCTCTCTCTCTCTGTTCTCGTTTTTTCCTCGCGAGGCACACGCCTCAACGACTATCGTAATTTTTTCGGTACACATCCGCGACGCGGCGAGCCACGGTCCACGGGCTCGGCGAGAGTCGCTCCCCCACCACTCTTTCTCCCCTCCCTCCTCGTTTCGCCGCCCCGTTTTTCCTCGGCTGGATGCGTCGCGCGACGAGCAAACGCGACGGAATTCCGCGGCACGAAGAAACGGCGCGCGCGGAGGCGTCGTTGACGACGACGGCGACGGCGAAGTCGGCCGGCATACTTTGCCGAGCTGTATCCCGGAAGTTTGATAGCAACTTTCCTCTCGCCAAACAAAAGCTATCTGAGCGGACGTTCCGCCGTCCCCTCTGAAGAATGAGATGTGTGCTGGAAATGTCCACCCGGAATTCGCCAGGAAGGGAATCGCGCGAGGGACGATTCGTCGTTTGACCCTCTTGATGGTAGGTGGCACGATGTTTGATTGCGTTTTTCGTCGTTTAATATTTAGGGGTTTTGGTGGAGTTTTCGGGATCAGTGGAGTTTTGAAGTCACGTGGTATTGAGTCACGCCGGAATAAAATTCTGCCCTCTTGTCATCGTTATTTAACCATTTAAGTAAATGTAATCAATGCGATAAATATTTTTTCTTTTCCTTCTGAGAAATGATTAAATAAAGAAATGATGGCATAACCATTTAAGTAAATGTAATCAACGCGATAAATATTTTTTCTTTCCCTTCTGAGAAATTATTACAGTAGAAAAAGTGCTCACTCCTTGCAACTATGAGGAAAATATTACGGCAATGTGTTAATAATACCGTGGTCTTGAAAAATGAAAGAACAGAGAAAATAAAAAAGAAACGCGTTTCGTCCTAGTCCCGCCAGCGGACTCATCAGTAAGGCTTTTCCGGCGGGACCTGCCTCAGACGCGCGATTTCGGAAGGTAGGATACACGGTTTTAAAGACATCCCATTTTTATCGATGTCAGAAAACGCCCAGGAGTACGATTGAGAGAATGCGCGTGCAAGCTGTTAATCGTTACGATGCAGTAGAGCCGCAGATACACTATCCCTAGCGTGACCAACAAAGTGTGACAAGGAATCGTGTTGTCCAATCTGGACATGTCGTCGTCCGATCTGCTGAGAAATCTAAGGGCGGCACAACTCCTCCTACTACCTAAGGGCAGCGGCGCCGAAGACCGTACACCCCCCACAGATGGACGATGATGGGCCACGCAGGTACAGGAAATTACGACAGATCCCGGCTCTATTTGTGACTACAGTTGCAGCAGCACTCCCGTATAGATAAGATGATGGTTGGTAGTTGCCGTCTCCAGATGGCGTTGCAGAGATTTTTGGGATCTTGAGAAGAGGTTGTGTGTGAGCGTCCGTCAGCGTCACCAATTTTGACGACGTTACGGGTAATGCAAGAGAGTGAGAGAGAGTGGAGGGAAGGAGAGGGGGTCGCGTTTCGTCCCGGTACCGCTAGAGGACTCTTCAGTGAGGCTTTCCAGCGGCCCTGCCTTAGACGCGGGGATATCTTGGGAACGGTTCGTGATCGTATATATACAAATCGGGACGGTTCCGGTAGCTTGCGAGAAAAATATCCATCTGGCGGCGTGCACCGGAGATAACCGCTATAGTACGTTCATTGTAATATCAGTCACAAATCTGATACTTGGAGCGGAGCTGCAACGTGGGAAGGAATTTTCGTTTGAAACTACTCTTACGGCTCCTACACATCCCTTTTTACATCTCTTGACTGGTTAACCCCTTGCACCACGATTCCTTTCAAACTACGTCGATTAGCACTCATTTATCCGTAATACTTTTCTTAATAGCACCAGACAATTTTTATTTCTTCTATTATCTTTATGCACTTTTATTTCCAGATTTTGATGATAGAAGAATTTATTTTTATTTCGATATAGCTGAAATTAATAATATTAATATTTATTAAATTCTGCAAGAAATCTGTATCGTTATTATAGTGTAAGGGGCTAAGAGAGAAAAAAGTTATTTAGAAAATTTTTCGTTGGTGTTTAGCTACTGTTACTTTCTTTTCTTTAATGTTGTTATTCGTTACTGTTCCCTCGTTATTATTCTATCTACTATTCTATCTTCTATAATCGCCATTTGACCGCAAAGGGTTAAACATCACCATTCCAATTTCGATCATTCGAACGAACGAAGATCGTTCAAAAATCGTCGCTCCACCACGAAAGAATTGCAATCCGCCAATAAATTGTAAACGACTCGAATAAAATTGGCCGTCGACGCGCAACAGGAAACGGGGCAACAGATTTCCCGGTCGATTATCGAGCCGTGGGTTTCGCGCTAGGGTAAAAATCGTCCGAAAAGAGCTAACGCGGGGAACAGCGCACCGCGCGACCCCCGTTGAACCGATTAAGGCGGTTCGTTATCTCGCGCCGGTATCGCGCCGTTCCGTTCGCTTCCGGCCCGTAAATATTCGGGCACGGCCGAACGTTTAAAAATCACCGAGAAAATTTATTCGGTTCACGTTCGCCGATTTTTCCTCGAGAGAAAACGCCTGTACACTCGCGGACCACCGACGCAACGGCGGCGTCGATGCCGGGAATTCGGAACGGTCTCGCAATTATTCTCTCGCCGCCGATATTCCCGAAGCGTACGCGCGCACGCCAGCCGGAAGACTATGTTTACGAGTGGCCGGAGCGGGGGGGGACGCGACTTCGGTCTCCATTATTTATCGTGTTCCGTTGCGTTTCGCGCGGCAGCGTTTCTTTCTTACCGTGTTCGACGTTTCACCGTCCATTTTTTGCCGCGCGCTTCCTTCCGTCCCTGTGTATCGCGTCTTGGCCGGCTGGCAGGATCCGCCAACTATTTGCAATTTTCCGCTCGGCGCGGCCCCCCACCCCCGCGACGCGTCCGCGACTCCCCCGGCATTTTCCGCTTCTCGCATTCCCCGCGGTCGTCGACGCGTGCAAGATAAATCGAGGGCGGACCTCGGCTCGCGGGCCTCGCCGGCCGCCTCTCCCTCCTTCGAGACCGTGGTCCGAGCGCTCGCCGAGTCACTTACTTCCAGATAGTCGCGTTTTTCATCGCGGGGACGGCGCACCGCGGGCAAAATTTCGTATCGCGCGTCGGCTTTCCGCGACGCCGATCGAACCGATGACGCCCCATCCGATCTCTCGCCTCGAGAAGCGGCCCGGCTTCCGGGGATGCCCGAGCAATGGAAACTTCCAGGCGGAAGGAATTAATTCGAGGGTTCGTTCCCATCGGGCTCGATACATCTATACCCTTCCCTCCCCTCCCCCTCTCTTCTCTCCGTCCCTCGCTACGCCGTCGGTTCCGGGGTTTTTCAGCGACCGGCCGGAAATTAAAGTTTCGCCGGGCCGAATCGCGGTGTGATCGACGCAAGATGGAAAAGCCGGGCGAGGGTCTCGCGTCCTCTACCAGCCCATCGTTAATTACTTCGAACCTCGGCTCGGGGCGGGGAGGGAGGAGCGGAGGGGCGGCGGACGTTAATCGATTGCAATTTTTTGATTGATCGATCGACGGCTGGTTTAATCGATTCGCGAGAACGCCTCGCGACGGAAGATCGATGGCCGAAAGTGATGAACCGTTCCCGACGCGATTGTTTACGAGATTGCCGTGTTCTTTGACAACCTCTTCGTCGAGAAGCTTGTACGGCGGTTGTTGGTTGAGTTGTTCATTAATTCCTCTTGACGCGCGTTGCGCGCCGCGTTCGGGTTGGACGAGAATAGTAGTTGCTCGCAAAATTGTGAAACTGGATGGATCATTTTTAATTATGTTAAAATTCCAATTTTAATTAGCCATATTAATTAATTATTCAAGTCATATTTAACGCTAGAACGACTAGTGTGTATCGTTTTAAAACAGCGTTAAGACTCGATTTTTATCAACATCGTATAATTTATACTTCAATACAGAAAATTATGCTTAAAATTACAATATACTGAAATGATCAGTTTTCGCAAAAAATTAAATACTTTTTAAATGTCGTTCTTTTTCAAAATTCACTGGCTCGCCCCCATAAGACGCGAGTAAAGCACGATCCACGGTTATCAATTATTTCAATTCGCCCACACATAAACAATTCAATCCAAAACGATGAATAATTATATGAATAATAACTAGATTAATTGTAGAATATAGTAAATATTCTAAATAAAATATAAAACCGTCATTTAGCCTTCCACCCTTGTAATTCCTCCATTACCCGTACATTAATTTTAATTTCATCCGTACATTATCCGATTAATTATAGGATATAGTAAATATTCTAAATAAAATATAAAACCGTCAAGTATCATTCCACCCGCATAATTCCGCCATTATCCGTACATGAAACTCTCCAAGTTAAAACTCGACAGTTGCGTGTGATCGAGGGATCCACCGTGCTCGATAAAACGCAACCGCGACGAACGCATGAAGTACACCGTCTACGGGACAGCAGCCGGAGCGTTTCGTGTAAACGGCTGCGGACATTGAAGTCCCGTGGTCTGAAAAGCTTCGTAAAGCGGTGCTTGAGTCGGCGCGAATGCGCCGGAACCTCGCCGTCTGTTCCGTTCTTTATTGCGGCGGTTAAACAAGCGGCCTTGAATATTTGATTGGCAATTTCACGCTGTCACAAAAGATCAGCCCTCGGACCGTGCGCGGCCCGGTCTCCCCGTCGGGTCGCCATGGTCCTCGAACCTCGCATAAACACCGCCGTATAATCGGACGTAAACCTTGGTCTACGTCTGCCGGGAGACCCTGGCCACACGACCCCGACCCCGAACAGACACCTCCCTCGTCGTCGCGGCCAGACGGCCGCCCCTTTCCTCGTCGCGGAGCTTCCGCGGCCAACGTCGCCGTGTATCCGCTCGAGCGTCGTGTCACGTTGGCGGTGACGTCACGAGGTTGCAGTTTCGCAGAGTGGGGGTAAAGAGTAGTAAAAGATAAAACGCGATATGTATGTTTTATATGTTTAAGTAATGTGTGAAAATAATTAAGATTTTATTAATGTAAGATTTGTAAGAAAAATATGTAGAGGGAGGCTGAGTCTAATGAATCGTATTTAACCCTTTGAACTATAGTGGATGCGTCTATAGTCTCTGTGGCGTCATTTTATTATTATTTTACATTTTAATATTTTTGTTTGTATGTTATTGGGTATTGTAATTTATGTATGTTATTTTAATAATATTTTGTAATTATTTGGAAAGAAGTTTTGTAAATTTCTTTAGATTTAAGTAAGTGTTAAAATTGTTATTAGTATTGTATGAGACAGAAGACTCAATTATGTCTAAAATATAGTGAGTTATATTGGAAAAGAAATAATGTAGGTCAGAGGAAACATTTTGGATTTTGAGCTAAAATGGCGTCGAGTGCAGAAGATTGACAGTCTGAAAGCAGTGCCAAGTCACATTAGACTCAAGCTGAATTATTGTAGCTTAGATATTACAAAAATAGAAGGTGAAAGGTTCTATTACCGAAAATGGCCCCGGCGCCATTTACAAATTGTTAATATCGAAAATAGACTATACTACGATAATTTTCATAAAAATAGTAGAAAATTATAGTTTTCAATTAAATCACTATATCCAAAAAATATCCAAATATCCAAATATCCAAAAAGAAACAAAGAAAGTGTGATGGACCATAACCTTGACAACCATCCCTTCGCAACGCTTCTCCCAAACCCTGCTAAACAACTCGCCAACGACGTCACCCATAACCTCACGTGACACCTCCATAAATTCCCGAAAACAACGCCGCGCGACCTTGAAACGTCCTCGATCCGTGAATAGAAAATCGAGCACGACGGATGACGCGGATTCCGCTGTCCCGAAGAGATCGTGAATCCGAGAGTATCCCGCCCCGGTGTCCGTCGTCGGCGCGGTTCTTTTTGCCCCTCGGTGCCGCCTCGTTATCGGGAAACGAAAAAAAGCCCGAGGAGCCCCCTCGGAAGAACGAAAATCGCGCGAGCCCGCGGAACGAAGCGAGCGCCGGGAATACAATAAAAGAATGTCAAATGAGGACGTATCAAAGGAGGCACTCCATTACCAGCCGGGGTGGGGGTGAGGGGGAGGAAAGAAGGAAAAACGCGAAACGGATACCCTCCTCTGAGGACGGCACGGAGCCGCTTGATCCCATCTCGGCGACAGTGGAGTGGGTTTTCTACTTTCAGCGGCGACGCGAGATGAAAGAACAGGCGGGAGGAGGCCGAGCCTGGGATATTTATCGGTCGTGTGGCTCGATACCGTGCCGCCGCGTTCGTTGCGGAGCCTCCGAGCCGAATTAACCTCTTAGGAGGAATTTTACGCGGGGCTTTACCGCATACCTCGACGCGTCATCGATGCAACAATGCAATACGTGACAAAATAGTAGTATTTTTAAAATTAAGTTATATTAATTGTAATTTTTCTTGAAGTTTTGGTACATACACTTTAATCTTAAATATGTTATATTTATATATTGTATTATATTATATATTTGTAATATTCTATTACGTTAATACGTAATAGAATATTCTGTATATATATTACGTTCTATTATATCATTATAATATCAGTATATTAAGATGTAATATAATATCATGTTAAAGTATATTAATATATAATACAATATTATATTATAGTATATTAACCCTTTGCACTCGATGCCATTTTAATTATAATTCTAAAATAACTTCTCTGACATACATTTCCATTTTATATGACAAACTGTATTTTATGCATATGAAATTGAATCTTGTAATTCATGCAACAACAGTTGCATTTTAAATTATTCTTCAAATCTAATTTTTCATAATATAAAAATTATTCTGAAACGTGCTGTAACCATTTTAGTGGTGCCTCAGAGTCAAAGGGTTAATATATAATACGATATTAAATTATAGTATATTAATATACAATATAATGTTATATTACAGTATATAATATTATAGAACAGTACATACTACATAATATACTAAATTACGTATATTACATGCTACACGATCCTCCATCGCATTCGTTTTTCTTTACAAAACCGTGTCCGGCGAACGTCCGAATAAATCCGAAATAAAATCCAGCCAACCTATCCGGAACTCTAAATTCAAGAGTAAACGACTCGACGAACTTCGGTCTGAATAAAACGCAAGGCAGCGGACGGTCCGCGCTAACTAGACGAGCCGAGAAAACGGAAATTATATCGGCGGGCTGTGTGCGTGTGTGTGTGTCGCGTTTGCAGCCAAATTCGGTCCGTCGACTCTACGCGGGAACGCGCCGCGGTGTAACGGCGTCGGCCCGCCCCGCATCTTGGCGCTCGTTTTCACCGGAGGACGCGGTCCGCGGGACGGTTACGCTTTTAACTTCGAAAGTGGCATTCTGTAGCGAACCAGATTTTCGGGCACGTGCAACGGCTCCGCCTTCGAGCGGAACGAACGAGCGAGGCGAAGGGGAGGGGCGGTGAGGAGGGTGGTGGAGGAGGGTGGTGGCGAGTTCCGAGCGAGGAAAGAACCTCGCGAAATTTGGTCCGTCGAGTCGACGTGGAGCAAATCGGTCTCTCTCTCTGCCGGATGAAAAACCGGTCCCCCCGGCGCGGAACTTTTCCTCGCAGTCGAAACACCGACCCTACACCCCTCCGGACGACCCGCGCGCGCGCGCCCCTAAAGTCGTTCCGGCACGCGGCGCAAAGTTTCGCGTCGCGCGAGCCGCGTCGCGGACGCGTTATCGTTCACCCGGCAAATCCGGACGCCTCTGTTTACGATGGACCACCGCCAGCGTCAAGAATTTCAGGCATCGGCTGCGTCGCGGCGCGTTACGACGGCTAGACGCGAAGAAGTAATCGCGAGCACGCTATGAATATTAATTTTGTTTCGCTTCTAAGAAATTATTTCAATCGAAAATTATTTAATCATTGTAAGTGAGAAGACAAAAGTACTGCAAGGGGTTAACTCGACGACTTCGTAGTTTGTTGAAATCCGACGACCGTGCAACGCCTTTGACGCTCTTATATGCACTGCGTTCAAATTAGACGGTCGTAGAATGTTTATTAACTAGGCGTCTTCGCAGTTTTGTCATATTATGGGCGTATACAGTGCCTTTGAACCTGGCGCCTTTGTGATTCGTTCAAATTTTGACGCCGGTAGAATGATTATTAACTCGCCGGCATTAATTTGTTCTAATTAAACGGGTGTGTAATGTCTTTGTAGCTGGCGCCGTTTGTAATGAGCTCGAATTTGATGTTTATGAAATGTTTATTAACATCGTATTCTCTCGTTTTGTAATTGTAAGAAAAATTACGAGATTCTCGTGGAGAATTATTGCATAAATTATTTTAACAACTGTTATTACGAAAGTTATACAAAATCTGAATAAATTGGAGCTTGTTACTATTGTTAGATAATGTGCGCTAGTTAATTTTACTGTTCTGGAGGTGTAGTGTTAAATAATTTATTTTAATTAACCGGCTATGGAATATCTAGTTTCCAAAATTTATGCATTTATTACAGCGACACTGTTAGCAAAATTGAACAACCTCGTTATATTATTTATAGCTTATTAAAATTTCTCAAGACAAATATAAATATCTCTGAATTTTCTGTTTATTGCAGTGTCCACGGAATTTTTATTTCGCATAAAAATCCACAGTCTAATAACGTCTTTGACCATTCGCGCTTTCGAACCGCTTTAGACGTCCATGGAACGTCTATTAACTCGACCGTTTTACAGTTCGTTCAAATTTATCGCCGTTATAGCGTCTTTGAACTTACCGCTTTCACGGCACGTTCAAATAACCGTAGAACGTCAACTCGAGGTTTGAATAATCTGTTTAACTTCAACGCTTTTATAATGTCTTTGAATTTCACGCTTTTATACGGCATGATTGAATTAAACGTCTTTAAAATACCATGATATTTCGTGTTTCTATGAATCGCCTCCAGTGCAGCGCTTTTTTAATACGTTCAAAGTCGTCGGCATTATGTTCGACGTTTCTAAACGATGATTAAATTCGGCTACCCACAATGCGTTTGAAATCGACGATTTTATATCGTCGTTGAATTCCACGTCTCTCTGCTCGGGCGTCTTTGTTCTGTCTCCGCGACAGGATTAACCCTTTCGCGCTCGAGTGGCGATTGTACAGCGCTGTTGGATATAAGATGTATGATATTTCAAAAGAATTTTCATTGTATTAATTTTTATTAAGAGATTATTTATTGTATTAATTTTTGTTAAGAGAATATTTATTATATTAATTTTTATTAAAAAAATTTTTATTAAAAAAATTTTTATTAAAAGAATTTTTATTAAAAGAATTTTTATTCTACTAAACTCTGTTATATTTAAGGTAATGTTAAAAATGCAAATGCGAAGTAAACCCCATTACTTCAAGACCTTAACCCCATGAAAGACACCCTATAGGCTCGCCAACATTATAAACTCCGTTCCTCGGCAAAAATAAAGCAGAAAGTGAGTCGGCTGGATCATTCTTTTATTTATCTACTTCGCAGTCCGGTAGCACTATCCAACCAAGAAATTCCCCCATAACCCAAGGACCCCAGAAACGAGGGTTTCTCCCACATCTCCAGCAAGCACCGTAACAGTTTCTCGGATGATAAAATCCCGATAGACGTGGCTCCGAGGAGAACACGAATATTATCAGCGAGGTCAAAGATTTCATTACCATGGGGAAAGTTTTCTTTGTCGATCCCGTTCGAGGAAATTCCGGGACAATGCTCGGGCACGTCGCAGGTGGGTCGGATCACCGTCGCGCGAGGATCGGAGAGCTCGCGCGAGTCCGCGGAACATTTTCGAGCGAGGCACGTAGCGAACCGTGGACGGAACGACGAGCCACTCGGCGCGCAGAGAAAAAAAAGAAAGAAAAGAAACGAGAAGAAAAAGATGCGACATGAATATTCAGCGGGGCCGATGAAGTTTTATAACTATCCGACGGTCTATTAATCTTCCCGACGCTATCGGGTGCCTCCGGCGCGATTCATAATGATGGCAGTTCGTCGATTATGTGGCGTTGACACGCGCGGACCATCCCGACTGGAAACTCATCTTCCGCGCGGGACACCCGACACCCCCGCCGCTCGCTCGCTCGCGCGTCCCTCCGTGTTTTCGATAATATCGACGCGACCGTCGACCATCTCTACCCGGTGGCCGTGTTCTGGAAAAAAAAAAATAAAAACCGGCGAACACGGTTATGGCGACGCGGACGCCGGGGCCGGTTCCTCTCAAGTTGTCCGCCGGAAAACAAGAAACGACGTCAGCCGGTTACAGGACGGAACGTCTCGAATCGGAAAACGGATTTCCCCCGAGCGTGTGCGCGGCGACGTTCTACGCGGGGGAGGGATACAAATCATTCTTCCGGTAATATTTATGCAAGCACCTGACCCCGTCAGACGCGTCAGAGTGGGAGGAACGTGATCTGTTAACAACTTCCTCTTGGAGGACGACTTAAAATTCTTGCACTATTCTTAGAAGTAGGTTCAGTTTAGTCAGTTTGTTTGTACTCGTTAATTGTTAAATATAGTTTAGATAGTACGAAGAAGGTTTGTGTACCATTAGGTACCGTTTCTGGAAGGTTAACGTTTAATTCTGTACCGTTTGTGTCACCACTTCCAAGAAATTACCACATAACCTATAAAATTAAGTTCCCTATCGCGCAGGTCGCTTAATAAATACAGTACCAAATTACCCAAATTGCGGCCAGCAAAACCACGGTGAACGATCAAACGAATATATTTGCTCGGCAAACGGTCTGCCAAAAATCGCAGGGAAACTCGGACGGATCTTATCACGTCTACAAAGTTCGCCGCAGTTGAACACCGGTGAAGACGCAACCGCGAACTTCGCGGCGAGGGTCAGCTCAAACTCCATGGCGAGGGTCAGCTCAGACACCGTGGCGAGGGTTAGTTCAGACTCCGCGGATTGCCTAAGAAAGTCGAGGACAGAGCCGCAGAAATTCTGGCGCGGCTTGCACGGGTGCGCGGTCTCGTTCGTGGATCGTGTCGGGGACGAGGCGTTGTGGCGGGTCGACGTTGATATTTGGAATAAAAATAAAAGTCACTTTGCACGAGGGTGGAACCGTTCTGTCGACTCGAGCGTCGTCGAGGGCGGCCCTCTCTGTTTTTAGCTAGTGCAAGCGGGAGAGAGAAGGAGCGAGAAAGGGGAAAGATGAAAAGAGAGAAAAAGAGAGAGAGAGAGAAAGAGAAAGAAAGGAAAAGAGAAAGAGAGAGAAAAAAAGACAGATAGAGAGAGAGAAAAAGAAAGATGGAAAGAGAGAAAGAAAAAGAGAAATGGAGAGAGAAAAAGACAGATAGAGAGAGAAAAAGACAGATAGAGAGAGAAAAAGACAGATAGAAAGAGAGAGAAAGAGAGAAGGAAAGATCGACGGAAAGAGGGAAGGAAGGAGAGTGATAGAGAGGGAGAGGGTGGGGACGGCACACGCCGAAACGTGGGTGTCGGAAATGCGAGGCATTTTTCCCGAGGGCGGGCCACGGAGAAACAATGTGCCCGCGTCCAAGAATAATGCGCCGTTCTGGTGAAAAAAGGGAGGTCATGACCGAGCATTAGAGTGGTTTATCCCGTCGCGTCGGGCATAGCCGGCGCGCGGCCTCTTAACCGTCCGCCATTAAGCCGATGTTAACAGGACCGCGGCGGCCTAGGGAGAGCGACGCGGGCACCGAGATTCCGGCGCGGTGTCCTGGACGAAGAAGAAGCGTCGCGACGCCGCGGTTCGATCTTCGCCTAGGAGAGGCGGCCAGCGGGCTGCGGCGGCGTCGGCGGCGGCGGTCGCGTCCAGGGATGCTTCAACGACAGCTTCATCGATCTCGTTAAAGCTTCCCGTTGCCTCGACCGTGGTTTCTTTTTCCTCGTATTGGCCGGATCGCTCCACGACCACGTTGCTCTGCCTCTCCGCCTCGCTTTCTTCTTCCCGGCCTCCTTCACCTGCTCCCTGAACTTTTCCCGCCCTCGCCTCCCCGCCTCTCTCTCTCTCTCTCTCTGTCCGCCCACGACCTCTCGACGACCGCGTCCTTCGATCCCGGAACCGCACGCCATTCGTTCCGCCCGCTGAAACTTTCGCCTCCCACACGTTATTCCGTGGAACGTTCGCGGATACGGAGAACAGTGCCGAAATCGTGCTAGAGGAACTGTAATCGCTCGTAGTCTTCTTGAGGGTACTCGTAATTTAACCCCTTCGAGCAAGGGTGTTTTTTTTTAGGGTACGGTTATTTTGTTGATGGAAATTGATAGATCTATATTGGAGATAGTTGCACGTCGATTTTGAATGCGGTGCATGGGGTTTGAAAATTAAACTTATGGGGTGGTTTTAGTCTGATGATATTTGTTGAAATATTTTTGTTATTTTTGCTGGCAGAAAATGATGTGCCAGGATAACTTTATTTAGGGGCTAAGAATATTGTGAATAGTATAATTACTGTGAAATAATTTAAAATATTGTTGAAGTTGTAAATATTTACTTAGTTATACTAGTATCTTTTAGGTAGATTCACGAGCATAGTTTAACAATAATCCGGTATACCTTAAATTAATAATTGTATTTTACATACAGGAATATACTAAATTATATATAAAAGAATATATTAAATTGACATAACCTATCATTACACCTTGACGTAACCTCAATAGGTTATGGCATAACCTTGACATAGAAGAATATAACTATACTTGTACAAATATATTAAATTATACATACAACAAAATGTCCATAAATTCCATGTACAAGAACACATTAAATTGTACACACAAATACGCTATATATAACATTAAATTTCAAACACAAAAACTATATAAAGTTGTCCACGCAAGAATGCATAAAATAGTGCAATTAAGCATAATTACAGTGACGGAAATGCCACGTTGCGTGGCATTTTCGCCCGAGTTTCCTAAGCGAACGTAGGTAGATCCACGCGGATCACGCATGGGCGGCCAACACATTCGCCCGGCACGTCTCCCGGAAACGAAAGACAGAATTATTTATAATTTTATTTAAAAATGAATTCGCACGCCGGCGCCGGTTCGGTGTACGAACTTTAATTACGGTCTGCAAAATGCAGCAGGCTTGAAAGAGTATTCACCGTCGTGTATCTTGACTTTTCAATTTACGTTTCGCTGAATAAATTAGTTTGATTATAAGGAGCTTTTGAGGTCGCCACCGAGGTCGACAGTCAAAGTATTAATATGGTAATGATTTCGATGAAGGTTGCCCCACTGTACAAGCCGCCGGGCTTATTTCCTTTAAAGAACGTAAATTATTTACCTTGCAATTGACGCGGGGCTCGTTCACCGCTTTTCCAGATATATTTCTTGGACCGCGTTTCCGGGCTGCGGATATGGTTATGCAAATGATTATTACATTGACGAAATTTACGTCGCGATTAGGTGATCACAATAATATTTCTTTAATATGTAATATAATAATAATAATAATAATATATTTTAATAATTTATTCTATTTACATCAAAATAATTATCAAACGTTTCTTGAGACTTAATGTTAGACTTAACACTGAATATACTAAATACTTAATATCTCACATATTAACAGATTTCTGTCTATATTTTTCCTGTACAAATATTACACATAATCGAATACAATTTAATTCCAATTTATTCCTATATTTGAACGAACATCCATTTTTATAATAGAGAATAAAAACACATCACATCGAGACTGGCAAAAATCAACGAATCAACAGTTTCGATAAAAATTTCGTAAAAACATTTTATATAATTTTTCATATCCACCCGTTAAATTTCGATCACTGTTACAGATCCTAACGAAGCGGCGTTCCGCGAAAACGGTCGGCGACAGGACGGATCCCCCCCCCCCCCCCCCCCGTTGGGCCTAAGCAAAAGGTTCGACGGTGATCGATCATGGCGGACGCGTTATGCAACGGACAGCGTAACCGACAACGAGAAGAGCGTGTGTCTCGATTTGGTCGGCGCGTTCCGGAAACGGATGGCGCGGGGGCACGGGGCGAAGGGGGGAGGACGGAGCGTGGGAATCGATAGGACAGGAATGGCTCGATAAAATCCTCCGCCGCTTTCGTTTCAACTCATAAATTCCCCGGGGGCTACTTTTAAAACGTTTTTCCGTTTCGCCCCGAAAGGCAGCCGTTTCAACGGGGGAGGGAGAACGGTCTTCGCGAAGATCGACGACGAGAGGAGAAGGAGCGCGGCGGCGGCGGCGCTCGCTCACGGATCGACTTTAATCGAGATACAAATGATTCTCGCCGGGGCGATGAGGCACCCCGCGCGCGTATAGATTCCACGAAAAAGGAGCGCCGTGGAGCGATCGAGGTGAACGGCGGAAAAGAAAGCGCGAAATAAACCGTCCGCGGCGAGGCCGTGTCTGGCTAAATGGAACCGGGCGAGAGAGAGAGAGAGAGAGAGATACTTTGATCATTGTATCGGGGAATTTGGAGTTGATTAACTTCGATCGGAAGGGACTGCTGCAGCTGCGAGTTAGAGTAGAAATGGCCGGTGGCCCTCTTTCTCGGCGGAAAAGCGCTTCTCGAAGAGAAGACAGAGATAGTGACGGACGGACAGAGAGAAGGAGGGAGAAAAAGAACGGGAAAGAGTAAGAGAGAGAAATCTAAAGAGAGGAATGAAGAATGAGAAGGAGAATAAGAGAGAAATATAGAAAGAGAGAGAGAGAGAGAGAGAAAAAGAGAGAAAGAAAGAAAAAGAAAGAGAGAGAGAGAGAGAGAGAGAGAGAAATCTAAAGAGAAATAGAAATAGAATGAGAAAGACAGAGAAATCTAGAGAAAGAAAGAAAAAGAAAGACAGAGAGAGAGAGAGAGAGAGAGAAATCTAAAGAGAAATAGAAATAGAATGAGAAAGACAGAGAAATCTAGAGAAAGAAAGAAAAAGAAAGACAGAGAGAGAGAGAGAGAGAGAGAGAGAGAAAAAGAAGAGATAAATCAAAAGAGAGATAGAAATGGAATGAGAAAGGCAGAGAAATCTAGAGAAAGAAAGAGCGAGAGGGAATGAAAAAGAGAGATAAATCTAGAGAGAGACAGAAAGAGAAAGAAATTCAGAGAAATCTAAAAACAGAAAGAAAAAGAAAGATAAAGGATGAGAAATAGAGAAAAAGAGTGAGAATGAACTAGACAGACAGACAATCAGAGAGAGAGAGAGGGGGGGAAAAGGATCAGCCGGAGCAGTTCAGCCGATTGCCGCCGTTTCGACGAGTCCAGGAATAGACCGTGGCTTTTCGCGTTTCAAAGTAAACGTTAAACACCTTCGCGAAAGCTAGAAAAGTCTCGCGACAATGGCGCCCCGGAAACAAAGGCCGCCTCTTCCGACACTAGAAACGCTTAGGCTCGAAACACACTTACGTGCCAGGCTCGGCTGCCGAACGTAGAAAAGAACAGCGAATGAAGAGAATAGATAACACCACGTGTAACTTTTTTACTTTTCGTTTGTTCTTAATGGAACTTTTATCAGTACAATTGAAACGTTTTTCTGTTTAAAATAAGATCGAATATGATATAATAATTGTAAGATTACATTGATATTTTTAGGAGTTTATGCGATCTTGTTTTATGGAAAAGTAGAATAAAAAGAAATTTGTATGTATTGAGGTGAATGTAATTGATAAAGTGGCAGAGATATAAAATCGAAATTTCGTGAAATTTAGACCTGATTCTGTCATTCACTGTATTTAATTTTAAAATGTGGATGTATAATTTAAAATGTGAATATTTAATTTAAAATGTAACTGTATAATTTAAAATGTAACTATGTAATTTATAAATGAGGATTTTATTTCGGAACGATTTTCACTTCAGCGACATCAATTCGAACCACTAAATTAGAACCACTAAATCAGTTAAAATGACTGTTATCAGTTAAATTAACGTATGAATTCGTAGAATTTCTATTTTATAACTCCTACATTTTTGTCTAATTTTTTCCTCCTGCATGTGCTATTTCTAAGCCTGCAAACTCATGAAAAATTAAATTCCTTCAAAAAAACGAATACAACAGTTTTGTAAAGCTGAAAAAGATCTTCCGGAAAGCTTAGTCACTTCGCTAATTACTTTACAAGTTATTATAAAATAAAATGAAAAACCCTGTATTCGCCGACCCAGTAGAAATAGATTTTAAGTTCTAGGTTTATTAATTTCAGGCGACACCTTCCTATCGTCAACACACCGTGCAGGCGTTATAGAAACATTATATACAAACAACTTTTTACTCGTCGGGTGCCTCTACCCCCTCCCCCGTGCTCCTCCCACCACACCGCGGGCCGTCCGTTTATCCTCGTAGCACAGTTTTTTTTTCGGCCGGCAGCGGCCGGTCGCGATGTTTACATCCAACGGAATAACTGGATTCGCGAAGCGATTTACGTCGGACGGTTCTCGCTAATTAACTCGCCGGCAGGAAGAGTCGAACCACTGCACCGCCCCGGCAATTACAACGGGGGAAGCGGCCGAAACCTTTGGTATTAACGGTTGAATGCGGACGGGATGATATCGCCGCGGCACGGCCCCCCCCGAGCCCGGCTCCGATCGCCGATGGATTAATGGATATCGTTTTAGCGTTTTCAGCCTCTCGCTTTTGGTACCGTCGATGCGAGACGCTGATCAGCCGCAATCCTCTTTTCGGCGTTTTATCCGGCGAAAGGAAACGCGACCGAGCGGCGCTCGCGTTTTATCCTGGCAACCGTGCTCGATCGCGATCCACGGCCAATATGGCTCATTCTCGTGGTTCCATATTTCACGATTCAACGTACCGAGTGCTCCCTGATACGATCGCGAACTCCTGCGATCCTTTGTTATTTTTTTTCTTTTTTTCTTCGCAAGATAATTGGCGTTTACGGTAATTAAACCCTAGCAGTATAGTAACGATTCAGACTCGTGACAAAGATTTCATGAAAGATCTACTAAATATGAATTAATATTAATAATAATAATAGTAAATATTAATATAAATATTATTGATTTCTTTTAAATCGACATCAAATTTAATTCTTCTGTTATCGAAGTTTAAAAATGAAAGTAAATAAAAATAACAGAAGAAATGGGTTATGGTATACATTAGCATAGATGAACGATATATAAAATAATTCATCATTCATATAACTTTTGAAATAATAATTCAAAACTTGAATAATTCGTAATATTTGTTAAATACGTAAATTGTGACATTTTTCGTACGAATTTCTGTAGAAAATTCTTGTCGGAATAAAACACAATTTAAATAATATTTTACTTGGTTAAATACTTATCTGGTTACATTTTCATCTGATTGGGTATTTATTCGATAATCTCTCGTAATAAAATTAAACGTAGACGTTTAAAGCGCAATGGTAATTCAATTAGACTCGTCAGATAATGACCCGTCAGCCGTTTAAATCGTCGCCGAGAAAGAAAATCAAACGAAATGTTACGCTCGCGCGCGCCCGACCGGAATTGCAGCCATACATTTTCGACGAACTTTTAAGTCGTTCCTGACAGTAGCCCCCACCTGTCCATATTTCACGTTGGGGACGCATTGCATTTTACATAATGCTGTAACTACGAATTCTGCGGCCGAAACAAACGCTGGCAGCGAGCACGTTAATAATTTTAACGAGTTGAAAACAACGCAACAGCGCGTGTTAATGCACCGATGTTTACACTAGTTTGTATTAAATTATCCAAAAGTTCGTTCCGTCCGCCGTGTAAAATACAGGGCACGGTTAAACAAGGCGGCGGCTTAAAAACCATAACTTTCGCGGGGAGTCGGTGGCCGTTGTTTACAACGTGCTCGTCGCGAAATGCGTTCTGGAGACGGTCGAATGCGTTTCTTGTGTAGGACGTATGTATTCGGTGCCACAAAAAAAAAAACGCAGCGAAGCGATTGGTGTAGGTAAATACGTTACGCGTGGAGATGGGACAGGTGACGCATGCGCGTCCGATGAAGATCTGTAAACTAGCTCGTTCGAAGTCGCGGACGCGTCTAACCGCCTCGGCGAGAAATTACCGATCTCTGGGAAGGAAGTCGGCCGTGGATTCGACGAAGCCACGACGGGAACTCGATCGCGATCGAACGACGCGAGAAAGGTAAGAAGAATTTCCCGCGATAAAAGTAAATGCTTCGGAAAGTATCTTAGCGTTCACGGTGCGGCTCGCGGTAGCGGTGGCTGAGAAAACACGGACCCGGAGAAGAACGAGCGAATCGACGCGACGGCGACGGTTTATTCTACTGCTTAAAGCTGCGAACCTCTTAGAGACCGTCGGAATCTGCAGTTCCCCGCCGATGTTAACACGGTCGTGGGTCGCTGCCACTCTTTCGGTCCTAACGCCGGTGTGTAGTTCCATGGTTCGGCGTGGTTGAAATACGTGTAAGAACCGGCTTTCGCGACGCCGTTGCTCGTCGGGATCCCGCGGCATTGTTCAGGAAATTGTTACCCTAACATTTTGTTAACCCGTCCCGACGGCTGCGACATTTCAAAGTCAACATCTCTTTCCTCGGTATACTTCTGTGCTTCGCCGAGAGCTCGATGGTTTACCCGCGCGTTCCAATCTTCGATATACAGCTTAACCCGTTGCGGCACTGTTATCTTACGATGATTGCATGGTTTTCGATTGTAATTATTTCTTAGGGTTTTTACGGTTAATTTATTAGTTGCAGTGATTAAATGTTTTTAATTGTAATAATTACTTAGTGTCTTCACGGTTACATTGACTATACACTTTTCAATTTTAATAATTTCTTAGGGTCGTCAGAATAATGTAATAATTTCTTAGGATCAATTAAATACGACACCATTATTATTCACGTTTATTTTAAAAAGTGCAATCTAATACAAAAATTGTATTATCGTATCACGTTATTATATTATTTATTACTATTATGTATTACTTTCCCCCGTAACCAGCACCTAATAAATTTGAACCAGTTCTCTGAAAATAAGGATTTAGTGCGCACTGTAACTAAATTATAGTGAGAGTAAACTGTTGACCGTCTCGTAGATAATAGATGCTATCGTTAAGGATAAAGTCCACTGCACGTAAAAGTACACTGGTGCAACCTACTATATCTAAATTATCGTACACATTTTTCATTTACCATCCGCCCCTACTCTCTATACTTCTCGAAACTGCGCGAGTAACTATCCCCATCATCTTCTTCTAATAACGACGGGGGTAAGTTTCATTTGATAGATGAACTTTCGTTTCAGACAACCATCCTCTGAGCACATTAAGAAAATCATGTTTGTAGTATTTTATATCACAAGTTTATAAAAATTATCGAAATGTAATCCTTTGTCGCGGATTTTTGCAAATTAATTTTAATAGTATTAAACTTGTTTGTATTTTTAAAAATTGTTAACCCAAAAACGACGGCGTGGGGTCGCTGGTGACCCTACAATACGTTTAAATTATCTGCAAACGTGTAAATGAATACTAAAACATTTCATATGCTTAATAAATAATGTAAAATTTAAATATAGTAGAACAGAAAACAGTTCAGATTTCGAATTAATTATTAGTTAATTAAATATCGTAAGCAAGTTGTTTTACTAATAAATACGTTCGTACACCCCCGAACAGAATTCAAGCATTTTTCGACAGTTGTAGTTGTTTTTAAAAACGTGAAAAATACACGATCGATGAATGGACACCTGACGAATGATTTTTACGAAATGGCGGCTGGAAGATACCAGTATCCGGTTCGCTCGGTATTGACAGGAAATATACACAAATGTAGCGAACGACGTAATCCGAACCAGGGTCGGACCGTAATTCAATATTAATGTGATATCGCTAATTAATATTATTAATATGTATTATATACGATAATGTAATTAAAGAGGCAAATGAAAGTACGGATTAAGGCATGGCAAATTATTACGTACAGTATATGTACGTACACGTGTAACATATTCCGATTGTGCGGACGAGCTGACGGAATTTAGATCAATTATAAACAATTCTGTTAATGCATCAATATTGTGTCATTAGAACGTGTTACCGGTCGAAAACTGGAGAAAATGTGTTTGCCGTGTCGTTCAAGTTATTAATTTAGCAATCGAAGCGGGATATTGATACATTATATCAATAATCGCCGAATCGTTTATAATTAATTTCGTTCCCGACTGTTCAAACACAAAATCTCGATTAAATTTTGCACGCGCTCGCGATCAATTTAATAATAATGAATACCATTATAAAAATATAGTTTTCTGCGCATCCATTCGCACTCTCGTTTGCCGTCTTATTTACGTTATCGTAGAATAATATTTGTCGAGATGCGACGACGCCGACACTCTGTATTCGGAATATCGTACAATATTAATAATATTTAATGAACGTTATCACATTAATATTGAATTACGTTTCGGTCGCGGCGTGATCACGTCGCTCGCGCGCAGCTGTTTATATTCCCTGCCAATTTTCGTCGATCTCGGTAGAGGGTTGCGTGGCAGAGATATACATATACTGTATTAATGCGAAAGGTCTATAATAAACGGTACTTTTTAACATAATACAAGAGACGTTCGTTCACCGAGGTATGTCCAATAATCGAATAAATATGTGAATAATTGAATAATACAGTATAATTGAATATATATAATTGAATAATATAGTATAAGCTGAAGCTGACATTAAAGGCCTCAAATATGTCAGTTTATAATAAAATAACGTAAGAATTTGATTATTAATTTCTGATAACTATTGCGTATAGAACGCGGGTTAAATAAAAAGAAGGCAAAATAGCTTGGCACTCAATACGTTAACTATACATTTTATGTTATTTATGGGACACGAAAAACAGCTATTTCATATATCAACTTATTACCATTTTTCTTAATAATAATTTTTTTTGAGACGCACCACAGGTGGCGCAGCTGATTGGTCCAGCAATTAAGAGGCGAGTAAAGACGAGCCCAAGGGACACGCATCGGCGGCCTGCCACGACGACAGTTACTCCGTTAGGGAAACGGCAACCGACCGGTACGCGGAAAATTCCGCAGCTGCGGAAAGTTGACGCGGAATCGGCGTCTGCGAAACGGGGCGCGCGGCGCAGTCGAGAGGGTTAGTCGAACCGTTCCCGCTTAATAAGGCGGGCAAAGTTACGCGGGGGGAATCTTGTTGGCAGTGTTTCGCTTCTATCGGTAGTTCGGAACTGCGCGGAGGAAAGTTTCGTATCTCTTTCGGTTCGGCCGGTTTCCGGCGCTGTTGCCGGCGTTGCCGCCGCCCCGCTCAACCGGGGAGGGGGCAGCCGAGCCCTGATTTATAGAGCCGCGCCGGAGGTGTCGTGTTTGCAGTTTACTCGCCACTGCGCGGAGCTCTCTTTGCTACTTCGTCGGATTTATGAACGCGCGATCTCGACGCCCACGCCGAACACCGGCACCCACGGCGCGTTACAAAGGATCGTTCGTCGATAATTAAGCGTCGTAACTCTTTAGCCTCGGAACATAAACTTCTTGCGAGCGCGGAGAGAGAGAGCTTACGCTTTCCGCCCCTGGCCGCGCGAGCTCTCTCCTTACAGTATCGCCGAGGTCGCAGCTGAAAATCCGCTACGGACGTCTTCGGAACGCCTCGGGGCGCCCGGTGGTTCAGAGGTCGGCCCCGTTTGGCCAATAGTCAAGTCTTCGTCCGATAATATTTCAAGATATCTGTTTTTTCTTTTCTTTTCGCGAACTGCAAACCATCGAAGTCTTGGAATCCAAGGTATTAAGCTTATCGGACAACTTTGCGGTGAAATACTTTGTCGGTTTTACTTTGTGGTTCTACGTTGTAGAACGTAGCCGAATTTAGTGAATTGAGAGCGATACTCTTATTATTTTAATTATTTTTTAATATACATAAAACTGAAAAATTAAGTACTTTATATTTTAGTTATTCCATTATGATGTGAGCATCTTATTTGGCACGTAATTTTTTGCAATACTTAAACTTACATAACCGCGTCAGAAGGTCGGAGGGTCAGAAGACACGACCTTAAAGATATCATAAAATTAAAGTACTTCATTCAATTAAATTACTTTAATTTTGTGAAATTTAATTGGCAAAGCAAGGTTATATGGTATTAATTACTTGTCTAGTATTGGCACCTCTTGCAAGAACCATTTAAGTACCAAGTTAGTCTTAATAAAGTTAAGAAAATATATAGTTGGTTAGCATAAATATTAATTTTTAATAATTGAATTTTAAGCCATACTGTCATCCAAGAATAGTGTCGAAATTCTAACTATCGGCAAAATATTATATATAATACTCGCCGTTGGATCACTGTGGAGAGTTCGCAAGCGCGCAAAGCTTTCGCAGATACCTCGATCTATCGTGTCTTTGGATCGGCGTAGCTGTTGTCGTTATTGGAAACAGAACTTTGGGCGCACTGGGGGAGAACTTTGATGTTCTTGGCTCCGAATTGGTTGACCTTGGTGCCCGAGCTACAGGCTCGGCCGTTTTAGACTTCTAATGAGGATGCCAAGAACTGGTTAAGTTCAGTGGGAAGCGAGCAGCTTCGAACATATGTGTACAGCGAGGGGGCAGAACCGTGTCGCCATCTTTTAAGAACTGTGCTACATTTCAAAACTGGAGTAAATGAATTTTTTGCACTACAAAAGTCTACTAAACAATGACGAAAATACTTTCGATTTTGCTACTAGTTAAAATAAGAAAAATAAAAAGATCTCGATCTACCAATATATTTATTTAAACCTGAAACGATAATTTAAAAATTACATTTCGATAATTTATACTCAGAAATTTATCTCTTAAAAATTCTATCATAAATTGGTTCACAAAAAGAAATTTATATTGCATAAATGTTACTTCCAAATTTTTAATACCGAAGTCCACGAAATGCGATTTTTAAATTTTTATTCTCAACCAGAAAGATTAAGAAACGTATTTTTTATCTTCTTTCAACGTTCCATATTTTAATAGCAGAATTTGAAGAAGTATTTTAGTCATTGTCCAGTAGATTAGATCTTTTATTACGCATTAAATTCGCTAGAATAAAATAACTACGAAGACCAATAGCCGAAACAAAGGCTGATAGAGTAAACGTTGAACTGGAATTCTTAAATAGAGATTTAAACGGACACGATCATTGCCAATTGCGTATTTGCCAAGATCGTCCGGCTTCCAAGGAGTCGCGACCTTATCCAATGTGTATGCAAAAGAGAATACTAATATTCTTATTAAATATTCTTGCTGAATATTCTCATGAAATATTCTCATGAAATATTCTCACCGAATATTCTTCTTTGATATTCTTATTGAATATTCTCATGAAATATTCTCACCGAATATTCATCTTTAATATTCTTATTGTATACTCTTATTAAATATTCTTCTTGCATACTCTTAACCCTTTGCACTCGAAGCCATTTTAAGCTTAGATCCAAAATTGCTATTTTGACCAGCTATAGTATAGTACTTAGTATAATTTGCTACATGAAATTGAGTCTTGTGACTCGTAAAACTGTTATGCTTTTAGCAGAAGGGTATTTAATAATGTCAACATTATTTTGTTAATTATATAACAACTTTCATTGGCTTTTGAGAGACGCCACTCGAGTTCAAATGGTTAATAGACATTCTTATTACATATTCTTCTTAATAAATATTCTTATTGCATATTTTCCTTAATATTCCTACCAAATATTCTCATTAAACAAATACTAAATTAATTATCACTACTGATAAACAAATATTAATTAAATAGCATTAAACCTCGTTACGAAAAGATCCCAGGAAGATAATTGCACGGCTTACCTCACCCTCCCGTCTTTGGACTTACCGTCAGCCATGTTCCCATTTTCTTTAGTTCGCGAGGCGAGTCCGGGGAAGAATCGAAAACACGTTACCGTGGAAAAGCATCGACGACGTTCACTGTCAAACAGCAGAACAACGTCGCGTCGGCGAAACAAGAAAAGTTGCGAACGGATAATAACTTGTAATAACTTGCCATCGGGGATGATGAGAAGCTGATCGTTCGAAAGTTGCGCCGGCGGCTTCGGCATTCACGGCACACGGCGCGACCAACATAGTTACGACGGAGTTACCGTCAAAGTAATTCCGCCCAGCGTTTCGCACAGCGCGGATGAGTGTCCGCGATTCTCTTTTGATATACCGCGCCGTCGCGGAAACGCGGCTACAACGTGCCGCGATCGTTTTCTCTGTTCTAACGATAGTTATTATAAATCTCATTCTTTTAGACAAGTTTCATACTATCGCGGGGAATTTGGACTTATCCACAATGACAACATAACCTCAAGTTGAAAATTGATCACACTATAGAAAATTATAAGAAACAGAATTTCGATCTTTTTGCAAATGCCCTCTCGATCCTTATAAATCCATATAAATCAGACATTATTACAATAAAATACTTAATTCCAGAACTATACTATACAATACTTCAAAGTATTAAATATGTTAAAAAAAAGTCATGTGGTCCACTGCTATAGAAGTACCGTACTATACAAAGTTTTTCGCAATTATCCTATTCTTTCACGATTTATTCTATCCTTTAACAAAAGCCACCTATATGCCGCAATTAAACAACTGCACAAAGACCAGCGAGATTCCGGGTCATGTCAGACCCGGCCGCCGCCGAGTCAAAGGTCAACCGAGTCCTCGTTATCCGCGACTTTTCACTCGTTCCAAAGGATTATATTCGTTTTCTTGGTCGGGAGCCGTAGCTTTGAATTCCTCGAACGGAAAGTTTCGAGTTTCTGACGGCGTGGGGTGGTGGAAACGGTCGGAGAAGTTCCCTCAAAGAAAACTACGCAGAGAAGGAAGATAGCGATACGCTAGCAACGAAACTTTCCCATAGATTGGGAACTGCGAACTGGTTCGAAGGCGATGGGATAAAGACAGACAGAGAGAGAGAGCGAAGGAGAGAGACGGAGAGAAAGATAGGGAGAGAGAAAGAGAGAAAGAGGAAAGAGAGAGAGAGAGAGAGACAAGGGAAGAGGAAAGAGGAAAGAAAGGAAAAAGAGATTGAGTGAAAGAGGGAAAGAGAGGGAGAGAAAAAGGGGAAGAGGGAAAGAGGGTGGCTCGAGACGAGGTTAAACGGCGATACAATCGATGTCACAGCGTCCCGACGTCTCGGCAACTTTCCTCGCCGAGGATCTCGGCAGTTTGCAGCATTTTCTCTTTCCGTTGCGCATTGTTTTGCGCGACGGCTCTGGCCCGTTTCCGGATCTAGGACCCTGAGCGAGATCGCGAATTTGACGGAGAAAGGGAGAGACTTCGTCCTCCACTCGGAGAGTTTGCTCCGCAAAAATTAGTTGGGAGTCGGGGGGGGTTAGGACGAGCGAAGATTCGCGCGGCGGAGCATCGTTTGTCTTTCCAGCCGGCGACGTCCTTTTCATTTGGAAACCATCTCTCTTTCTCTCTTTTTCTGTCTTCTCTCTCTCTCCCCGGTTTCTGGTGCTCGTAAATCATCGACCAGGAAGGAAGGGGGAACGAACGATGGCGAACTCGTTGAAATCTTGATCCCCGGTGACGGCCGAGCAGGATAATTTCTTTCAGACGCGACGCCAATCGCGCGTAATTACGACGCCGAGCGGAAAGCGAAAGAGAGAGAGAGAGAGAGAGATAGATAGAGAGAGGGGGGAGAGGTGTGGTACGAAGCGAACGCAATTTGCCCGCGTCCATTTGGAACGTAACCCGAGCCGCGGCTAAACGTTGCCGGCGGAGATCAAAGGGGCGCGCGCGATATTTCACGCGCGGCGATATTAAAATGCGACGCGCGATGGACAACGGCTTCGTCGCGAAACGCCACCGGGCTTTTTCCGCGCGCGCGAAACCGACTCTCCATTCTGTTTCCGTCTCGTCCCCCCTCCCGGCCCGTGCCTCTTTCACCCCCCTTCCCAACCGGGGTTTTGTGGGGGCAAGAAACGTAAACACCGAAAACGATCGCCACCGGGCCGTCCGCGTCGTGTCCGAAAAAAATAAAAACAAATCGGCCGATGGACGGGGGGGAGGGGCGGAGTCCCTATTTTACACGATGTCATCTTCAACCCGGTTTTTTCCGCGTTCGTTATAATAAAACCGTTGAAACAATACCGGCCCCGGTTAATGGCTCGATTTTTTATCTTGCCCCGCAACTTTTTTTTTCCAAACGCCCGCCGGCTCGCTCGCTCGCTCCGCTCGACTCGTTTGTATCTGTTCGGTACGATCTTTCGACCGCGTGTTTGTCGGTGAAACGCGCGTTCCAACGTTCGTCCGCGGTTTTCGGTTCTATAGAAATTGCGACCGTTATCGTTTCGCCGTTTAACGTTCCCGACAAATCGATTCTGTTTTTAGTTTAAACAATACAGATCGGGCCGCGGATGATTTGCACCCGCGGTGACGTTACTTTGGTGTTTTTTTTTTTTTTTTACGGCGATTGATAATTGACTATTGTTGTTTGACAAAGGAGCGAGTCAGGTTGGTTTTTCTGATTTTACATTGATTTTCGATAAGAGAAGTAACTGTAGGTTGTTCGGTTGATTTAAGTTCGCAGTGCGACAATTTGTCCTTTAATCTTGAGTAACAATTACGAGGTGGTGCTAAACATTGCTAAAATATTTTTTACAGTAACTTTTATATGATTAAATTGCTTTATACGCGAGGAGTTGTTAAAATTGTAAGTCTTCTACTGTGGCAAGTATAATTTATATATAACTGTGGCAAGTTTAATTTAATATTTTATCGATTGGTCATTCGACAGCAAATATTACTGTAATTATACGTTAATTAAAACTGCTAAAATTCTTATATTTTCAAAATTGAAGCGAACAATATTTATTTAATTTATTTGATTCTTATTTTCTTTATTCTATCAATCCTGAAGCTATCTAATATCTAACCAATTATATAATAATACTCGAGCCCACAGTAGCTCAATATTAAATTTTATTTTAACTATTTTAATAATCAGGAAAGTCATCTAATATTTAACAAAATTATCTGATAATAAAAAAGCTTACAACAGTACGATCGAACACATTTATCTCAATAATAGTTATTATCTAACATATATTATCTAACAAATAATCGGTTGCCACGACAAGCGATACACAGGCCAGGGGTTTGAGAGCCAATTTGCAGCGCTGTGTATTTATAATTAACGGGCAAGAATTTTCTCGGCGGCGAGGGGTTCCTCTGCAGACAGCGAATGGTTTCGACAGTGGCCGTCGATTCGTATCCGAGCACGCATTCTCCGGAGTCCGACGGGCCGCGTCGGATCGCAAATATCGCGGAGTTACGGGGAAACGTTGACGGTTGCCGGCGTCACGAGCTCGGGGCGGTCGCGAAAATTGGATCGGTCTCGATTCCCCCGTTTCGGAGGAAGGGGGGCGAGGGAGCGGGTCGAGTCGAGTCGAGGGAGGCAGGTCGGCCCGCTCGCAACGTCGGGTATTCTATTCTACCTCCGACGGAACATGGCTACAGACCGAAATTCCATTACGAAATTAATAGAGAAACCTCTTATTAACCGAGCGTGCCGACAATGCACTCGCGGGCCTGGAGGGCTGCCGTATCGCACGGCGAGCGAACTACACGCTCGTCGATGACGCCGATGCATCGGTGACTCGCCGCCGTCGGTGCCGTTGACGTCGACGAGTACGGCGGCGTCGTCGTCGTCGTCGTCCTGTTGCTCCTGTCGCTCGTAAACAGTCGACAATAAGCTTTCGAAGGAGCGAGCAACCTCTTACCGCAACATCCGTTCGGAATAACTTTGCGAACAGCGTAGTCGAACGGTGTCAACGAACCGCGACCACCTTTCGATCGATACCTTCGAGTCCTCGCGGTACCGGAACAGAGGCTGCCACCGTTTTACGAAGTGACGAGAAATGAAAAAATTTGATCGGCTGCAGCGGGAAATTATTGCGCCGCGGTAGCTGCCTTTAAAATTCATGTTATTATAGAGAAGTTTAGATATTCAGAATTAGGACAATTAGGTTTATAGCAATGATAGAATTTGATTTATTTATACTCGGTGTAGATTTTATTATAATGTATGGTTGATTAAAGAAGTTTTGTTAAATATTGAAATGTAGAAATATTTTTATAGTGTCGAAAACTGTGAAGGAGAAAGTCAGATATTAGTCATTTTGACTAGTTTGGTAGTTTCAGTGTTAAAAATTAATTTCATAGTTCTTTTCATAGATATAAATTAATTCAGGAGGAGAAAAATATTCTGGAGCCAATTACTGTGCGCCTAGGATTTATAAAAGTCATATTTTTGTAATTTTCATATTCTATAACAAAAATTTAAGAACAAGACAAAGTCCACAATTTTCGAATTAATGAATTTTTAATACCACTACTCTAACGATTGTAAAATGAATATATGGATAAATCGATTAGGGCAAGCAAATGTGCAATTATTGCTCCTGGTAAACTTGACGTAACTTTGACATAACTTTGACTATAATCTCGGTCATAACCTTAATCACAAAATCAAAGATGAATCATTTTTTGAATCTCAGAAAGCGGATATTATAATTATTATTTATTACAATTACAATAATTATATATTACAATTACAATAAATATATATATTACAATCAACAATAATGAGACCCAACTACTTGTCAACTCTTCCTGCGAACATTTTCTAATATTAAACATTTTTACCATTTTTTAATCAACCGTGCCGGGTTAAAATGACCTGTCCCGCAACTTTTTGTTCCAAAGATACTAAAGTTATAAAACTCTTTCATATAAAATATATGGCGGAAGGCCTGAATGCAGTCTTTTCATCGTTATAAAGCAACACCTGCTACTTACTTTTAAGGTCCGCTAGGTTTAGTGTTAATAGATGCGCCCGCTGCGTAAAGAGAACCTCTGCACCGCAGCCCTTTGTTACCTTTTTTACTGCTCGGCCTGAAACTTCTTTAGTAAAAGCCGCGGAATTGGAAAGTCATCTGGTTAAAAGGTTGAAGGTAAGCTGTCCTTTAATCTCCAAGGAGGCAAGACGTTTTTGGCAGCCGCACAATTGGCAACGATTAGGTCCACTTTGAGGTTCTTATTTTGTCAAGTTTTCTTAGACGCCTTTGAATGGGTACTTCTTTTAAAGATCGCGATTGTATTTTTTAGTATACTGCGGTAGGATCGTTAATATAAATTATTCGACGGAAACTGTGCGGTTAGACGATGTTAAGAATTATGATTTTATGCTATTTAATTTGGCATTAATTGTTTATCTTGTTATATTTGCACAGTTCGATTGAAAAATTCAATTACAGATTTTTAAACTGAACTTTCACCGAAACTATATACTTTTTTATATGTTTTCATACCTTTCTTTATAGTTTTCTTTTATACCTGAATTTCTGCAACATGATTATCTTGAACGCGACTATCTTCCTGGTTAAGATTGTTCCTAAAGTGACTGTAAAGTTTTTAACAATTCACAATTCAATTTTAAAATCGCTCTACGGGTTTTTTAACGAAGTCGACATTTTTAGTGACTATAAATTTGCATAATTCAATTTGACAATCAGATTACAGATTTTCAAGCGAGTCGACAGTTTTAGTGACTACAAATTTGCACAATTCAAGATAAAAATTAACCTACGACCCTCCGAGCAAGCAAGCATTTTTAGCGACTGCGGAAGCTCCTCGCAAAACTTCGCCGCGCGTAAACTGACTGTAAAACAAAGCCCCCCCCCCCCCCCCTCCGCCCGAAATCTTTAAGATCGACGAAGTACCGAACAATCATGGAACAAAGGCTAGCGGCAAACAAATTACCCGGCGAACTACGGTGCGCCCTTCGAGAATGCAAGTTCTTCTTGGCAGGGTTGCATCGCACGAAATCGATGGTTCTCCGATAACTCGATACAGCGGGCGGCGGTAAAGAGAAAGAGAAGTTTGATGGAAAAAGAGAAGCGGAAACGAAGGGAAAAATAAAAGGAACGAGGGGCCGTTGGAAAGAAGAGATAAACAGTCGCCGACTGTTCCGGGATTAACAGAGAGAAGGCAAAAGAACGAACGAGAGAGGGAGGAAGAGAAAGGGAGAGGGGGAGAAAGATTGAGGGAGAGAGAAGGATGAGTACGACGGGTGGTCTGGAAAGAAACGTAATTACAAATAGTTGTTCCAGCTTTCGCCCACAATCCGGTGCGCCTTGGTTCGACTCCTGGCCGAGAGCTACTCGCCCTTCCAATTTTCGAGAGAGAGAGAGAGAGAGAGGGAGAGACCGCGTCGAGACGAGTCCGCTCCCAGATTACCGTTCAATTTGATAAATGGCCGGCACCGATTGTCCAGCTTTCCCGTGCAGCGCACCGTTTCCGGTTTCGTGTGACGTCGGGCCATCCGCGATCTCTTTCGGTTCGAGGTCGGGCCTCGCCGGAAACACCGAAAAATATCTAACAGCGGGGCGGT
Organism: Augochlora pura; assembly: GCF_028453695.1. Taxonomy (NCBI): domain Eukaryota; kingdom Metazoa; phylum Arthropoda; class Insecta; order Hymenoptera; family Halictidae; genus Augochlora; species Augochlora pura. Next base: position 3,245,867 of record NC_135781.1, read on the forward strand.
GGTGCTTCCATACGGGGGTGTACTCGAGGACGACGCTCGTCCGCTGACCCGGGCGGAAACTGGAACCCGGGGGCTCAAAGGGTGGCCGCAAGTGCCGGCAGAACGACGACGACGCGCCGCTGTATTTGCTGATTGCACGACTCGGCTGATCGAGTTAGATGCAAACCGAGCTTGCGACGCCGAACCCGGGGACCGCGCCCCGTCTCTCTCTCTCCCTCTCTCTCTGTACGGTCGGCCAACGCTTCCCTGCCGACCCACGGATCCCGTGTACACATAGAATTAGCGGTTCCAGCAGTCCTCTGGCCCGACGAAAGTGCGGATTGCTTCGTTAACTCGTGAATCCGCCGGAAGACGTGCCCCGCCTGCGAACAAAGGCACCGGAACACAACGGCTCGCGGATGAGACGCGGGGCCCGACTATTCTGCCGATCCGGGATCGATCGGACGATCCTCTGACAGAGACTCTGGATATTTTATAGTTTCGCGCGACGGGCGAGGCGAGATTTACCGCGCGCCATGTTTGACACCTGATTATATATAATTATTTTATACTAATTAATTAAAAAATGTAAAATATAAATAATAAGTAAGTAATTAATAAAAATTTTTAATTTATTTCTAAATTTATGAGTATAGTTTAATTCAATTGATTAGGAATTTTGTCAGTATTCTGATTTCGTGCTTGGAAATTGTGAACAGGTAGATATTATTCTTAATTATTACATATTACTATGTATTATATGTTACTATATATTTTCATATTTCTTATACATCATTATAGTGTATGTTTTATAATTATTACACTGAAAATGAAGTTCAACCCTTATAGCATCGAACAGAGATATTTTGATGAAATAACTTTCTTATTCCTGAATTTATATTACTCTTCGAATATTGTAATTATTTACAGAGTTTTACTAAGTTTTTATAATTCCTCCCTAATTAGTTTATAAATATATATGGGATTTGAACTCGAGCCCTACAGCACCGAAATCGTACGCTCTAACCATTGCGCTAACCGATTGAGTTTTATAAATATATATATATCAATTATTATATAGAGTCAGAGATATTAAGAAAATAATTACGGTATTTAATTTTAATTTCAGTTTTAAATCTAGTTTCAAGTTTTAATTCTAATTTCAGTTTTAATTCTAATTTTAATCTCAGTAGTAATTCTTTCAAGAATCGTACGAAATATTTATAATTAACAACTGTTTTAATATTCGAAACAACTATCCTAACGGAAAGAATATCGTCGGGATATCCAGTCGAAAGAAATATCGCGGGAACGCGACGCCGAGAACTTCGAGCATTCGTCTCGGCGCGCGCGACGAACTTTACGCGGGGATCTCCCGTCGCGGATTTTTATCGTTTATCATAAAGAGAAAATCGTCGGGCGGGAAATGACGATTCTAATCGGCTCGCGGGCGGAACCGTATCCGTGCGATCGATTCTTGGCATTCACGGTTTCAAAGGATCGGCGAGCCTGTAGGATTGGACCCGGCAACGTTTCAACTTCCAACGCGTTACCACGTGCTTCGGCGCTCCCCCCCTCCTCCCACCCCCCGTTTAATCTTGCGGATCGATAAGAAGCTTAGAGAAGTTAAATTATAGATGGAATGCCCGATGCTGTGCGGGGGGAAACATGGCTGACACCGGGATATCGATTATTCGCGGCGGGAACAACCGGGTCGATATATTCGAAGGATCCGTTCGCGGGGAGCGGAGTTACAAGTTCGGAAGAATCGGCACCGTTAAAATTTCAATCGACGGTTATCCACCGATCGCGTCGTTCTTTGCGCGGGGAATTCGAGGCGCGATTGTATTTGAGGTTACGACGACGGAAATGATTTCGATGAGGGGAATAATAAACCGTGGAAACGGCGTGGACCGTCGCCGATTTTATGCCCCTCGTCTGGAACCGGAAAAATCGCCTGCTGAATTTGCTATGAAAAATACTTGCTAAATTAAACTTCCTATGAAACAACTGTACCTTGCAAAATTAAATTTACTATGGAAAAACTATACCTTGCAAAATTAAATTTACTATGGAAAAACTATAACTTGCTAAATTTAATTTACTAGAAAAAATATATAACTTACTAAATTAAATTTACTATGAATAAAGTGTAAAGTCTGGTTCGAATTTTCCTTTTATTAGTTTAAGTTTAAAAAATCGTGCAGACAGAATTTGAAGGCTCCGATGTTCGAGAGAACGGAGACAGTTGCGACGAGAAGGATAACGAAGAAACGACGGAGTCTAATTAACAAGTTTATTAATAGCCTTATTAACAAGTTTATGAATAAGTTTATTAACAAGTTTATCAATAGGCTTATTAACAAGTGTATTAAAGTCAAGCAATAAGACGCCATAATTGTATGTAATTACTTGAATAGTTATTACACTCTTCGCCGTTTAATTATTAATTAATGCTTTCCATTAAACGGGCGAGGTATAAAATATATTTTCTCTCCGCGAGATGTCTACGTTAATTAACTCGAATCAACTCAATTAAACAAACCGCCGCGATGGTCGGAAAAGGGAAAATACGTCGCCGCGTGTCTTCGTGATGAAACGATATCTGGCGGTGTATGAACAATATATTTAGATGTTAACATAATTGGAAATGTTGTAATGGAACAATTAGAAAAATTAGAAAATTAAATATATGATAAACCAGAGCCATTTTTACTTTAGAATTAAGGTTATTTTTATTTGATACCTGGGATGGTAATTTTATTTTACTATACAATACTTAGTCAATTATATAACTAATTCGTCGCTATATAACCTTGTCAATTTTATATCTAATTTGTTAGAATATCTTTGTCAATTTTATATCTAATTTCTCACTATATATTTTCGTCAATTTTCCATAAACGTATACGTATAAATAAGAAATCTTTTGCCAGGTGTAACAGCGTTAAGCCCTCAAAAAATTTCCTATCTCTTACCACCGCGAGCGCGTGAAATCGGCGGTCCGCCGATCGTTTCCAAAGAGTTTAGCAATTCTATTCAGACCCGGGGAACTAAAAGCCGCATGAAATACCGCGAACGTCTGGAAATAGTCGGACAAGAATTATCGTGTAACCTCTCCGAGAGCCGGCGCGGGGGAAGACCGATTTCCGAGAGATATTCGAAAGCGTTACGAGACCGTCGGCCCTTTCCCCCACCCCACCTACCCACCCCCTACCCCGCTGCCGCGTAACAGTCCGCGATAACCGTGCAAATCTATTACGGGGCAGAACAGCGCGCGCGCGGCGCAGGGAGGGGGGGGGGGTCCGGGGGGCGCGCGGGTGTTCTTCCCACGGCCGGCGAACCGTGGGATTGTCATTTTGCTGCTTTTTGCCCCCCCCCCCCCCCCCCCGATTCGTTCTATATTTTTATGCAAACGTTGCCGGACGATTCGTAGAATGTACACGGCAGGGTGAAGGAAGGAGGGAAGGGGGAGGAGGAGGAGGAGGGGAGGAGGAAGGGGTGAATCGGGCGCCGCGGCGGAGCGTCGGTTTCGCGCGTTTACACAGAAAATAGCTGACCCGCCGAAAAAGCTGATATTGATTTTAATTAACCGGCTCGACGTCTGTTGCGTAATAACGTGGCCTGATTTTAACGAGTGCCCGACGGCGTCCCTTTCCCCGCCGCTCCCCGAACCGAAAACCGTAAGTCGGAGATTCCGGCGGCGTCGAGTAGCCGCGCGCGGCACCGTCTACGCGGGGAAACCAGTGGCCGGTCCGCGCGGGGTTTTACGTTCATCTTTTCGGTCGGAACACGCGTCGATAACCATTACCGCGGCGACCGATATCGCGACTCGAATTCCGCCTGTAATAACCGATTAAACCGGCCCGGCAATTCCCGCCGATAAAACCGGCGGAACGAGCGCTAAGCCTGCGCTGATTTACGACCGAGTGAAATTACAAGGCCGCCGTCTGTAAAAGATGTAAACCGATTTACGAGCGTATAAAAGGGGGTCGCGCACACCTCCCCCGCCATCGATCCCCCCCTCGTGTGTTTACGGTAATTTCCGATCGTGATCGGACACGCGGCAGGCCACCGGGCGACGCGAAACGGCCCGGCGAAGCGAGCCGGCGCGCGGCGCTTCGGCCGTGTGGTAAGCACGCGACACGCGAATAAAATCGGAGCCGATCGTAAAGTCGCCGCAGATCTCGCGAGAACTGTCGCCGTTAGGGCGAGAACGGGCCGGACGTCGTGTAACGAACGCGCGAAATTTCGCATTTTTATTCGCCGGCCGTATCATGCCGACTCGTAACTTAGCCTGCGAATCGGACGGCTCTCTCTCTCTCTCTTCTCCTCAACGAGAGAAAAAAAGCGTCGCCAATTGTATTTCGTCGATGCATTATTTAATATTTTTATCTACCTCGTTATATTTTCCTTAGGATAAGATTCCTTAGATTATTTTATAATAATATATTTATTTTATGAATTCTTCTAGAGATTTCATCAATATCCTTTTCCATTATACTTAATTACAATATAAAAAAAAAGTAAGAATTTTATTTTTCTTTATCTCAAATAAGCCGATACATTTTTTGTAATTTATAGCCTAGTTACGCTTGCTCCCTATATCTCGATTTAAAAGAAATTTTATATTAAATTTTACTTCGATTTAAAAGAAATTAATAATATTTTAATTTATCAGATCTTACATGGAATCTTTATCACGATACCGACTCGTTATTCTAGTGCAAGGGTTTAACCCTTTGCCCTCGAAGAAGTTTTAATTACAAGTTTGAAATAATTTTTCCGATGTATAGTATGTATTTCCATTTTAAGTAACAAAGTGCATTTTATATATATATACCAAATTAACTCTTGTGATTGATACCAAAACTTTAATTTTTAACAATTTATCCAAAATTAAACTTCGTTGCTATAAAAATTATTTCAGTAGGTGACAGAACAATTTTAGCGGTGCCTCGGAGTCACCACTCGAGTGCAAAGGGTTAAGTCCGCGGACGCCGGCTTGGAAAACGTCGCATACATAACCCGGCCTCGCTTCGCCTCGCGCGTGCACCGTCCCGCGTTCGCCGCGAACCAGTCGGATTTTCGAAACGGTTGTTACCCGCGCAAAGATTTTCCTAACGAGAGCCACTCGGGGTAGGGACAAACTCGCGCGTCCGGGCTTTGACGAGGAGACAGGAGAGGCCCGTACCGTCGTGGTGGTGGGGGGCGAGCGGGCGAGGCACAAAGTAAACGGGCAGAAGTCTCGAGTGCTCGCGGAGAATCCGTCGAGGTAGGTAAACATCGAGTATGTTAATTCGAAGCCGTGGGTTAATTTAAAAAGCAATTATTCGCGTTGAATATAAACAATAAGGATGCAAAGCAAAGCAGAGCCCCCGGGGGCGACGGTGGTACGGCGAACAACGGGGCGAAGAGTGGCGAAACGAGGCTGCCGCTCGCCCTCGACTCGCTTCTCTGCTCGCGCCTCTCTCCGCCCTGTTATGCGCGCGTTTCAATTGTCTTCGGGGGTAAGGGAACGCGCGTATTTAGATCAGGAGCGCCTGCGACGCGACGAGAGAGGGAGACGCGCTACTGACGGGATCCGCTCCGCTCCGTTTTTCTTTCCTCCGCCTGTTTGCGATCGGCCTCTCTTGCTCTCGCAATTTCCATCCTATCGAGCGGCCCGCGGACAAAAGTCACGTGCTCTGTCTCACTCTCATTCTCTCTCCTTCTCTTTCCCACTTTCTCTCTTTCTCTCTTTCTCTCTTCCTCCGTTCTCCTCTCCGTGCTCCTTTTTTTCCGGCTTATCCGAGCCTCCGGACCGCGTTTGTGCGGCCGGCGCACGTGGCCGCTTAATTTCTGAATACTGTTTGGACCAGAGGCTCTCTTACCGCGCTTGACGCGCGATTTAAGTGGGATTCAATGGGAACGGGAAATTCAAGCCACCGAAGAGCCGCCTAGTTACCGGGCCACGGTTCGAATGATATTGTAAATAACATTGTGTTACGTGATCTGCGCGATTACTGGATATTCTGAGCGAATATTTCCCATCGAAGTTTATGGGGTCGGCGCGGATGGTTATTGTAGGGTAAACAATGTGCCGCGTTCTCGCGGCTTTGTTTTCGGGGGTGGTTTATTCTATGTTTATTGAATAAGATGGATTATAGGCATTTTGTTCTGTTTTTAATGGGAGTAGAGAAAAATTTTATATTGTTAAGGTTATGTAAGTAAAATGGAAATAAATGTGGGGTGTGAAGAAAATGCGATGTTTCGGTGGAAATTAATATGTTAAATGTATTATAGTGGAGAGATTGGAAACATTTTTAGACACTATTTATTATTTGTTATATTCTTTTATATTATTAGCTATATTTTTTCTTAAATGCATTAAAAGTGTCTCATTTCATGTCTGTTATTTCATTTGTGTATACTGACAATGCTGACAATGTTGATAATAAATACTGGCAATAAAATAATATTAGTAAAATAATACTAATAAAATAATACTAACAATAAAGTAATAATAAAATAGTACTAACGATAAAATAATATCAGTAAAATAGTCCTTATAATAAAACAACACTACTAAAATAGTACTAACAATAAGGTAGTATTAATAAAATATTACTAACAACAAAATAATATCAGTGAAATAATAGTCGTTATAATAGTCCAGTAAAATAGTCCTTATAATAAAACGACCCTAATAAAATAGTACCAATATCAAGATAAATAACGTAAATAAGCACCGCCAATTAACCAGTCCAAAAATAAATACTAACAGCAATAAAAAAAGAAGAAAACGACGATGCTAAAATGGCGCACCCCCGGTCCGAGGATCTTGGTAAATTGCGGGTCGCGGAAAGCGCAAAAGAGCAAACGCTAGGCAAACAAGAGAGCCGGAATCGGGGCCGCGGCCAGCCAATCAAATTATTCCCCGGCTTGGTTTTATTTCGGCTAACGGGCGCCGAGATTATTTTCTTGAATTAAAGATGGACCGCCGTTTCAATTAGACTGGCCGGCCGCAACCGGTCCCCCCCTCCGAAATTCCCTCGACTCCGCGGTTCCCGCCGCCGTCCAAACACCGGTCGACCGGGTCCTCCGGACTCTTTCTAGATCGGTGAATAATTCCGTCGTCTCTCTTCGTTTTCCCTCGATAAATCGAAAGGAAACGCTGAAGTGCCGGTTCTTCCGTGGTCGGCGGGGCTCCCCTTTTCGGAAGATTAAGCGGCGGCTCCCACTCTCGCAACAAGTTCCTTTTTTGGCACTCGGCCCCAGCCGCGAACTTTCTTTCGGCCGGCGCGCCACAATTTTTGAGGGGCGCGCAACAATGCGCGACAGCGGCAACAACGTGGAAACTGTTTGCTCGAGGAAAATTCGAGGCGGAGATACGCGGAACGAAGTTTACCGTGGGACCTGCCTCCCCCCCACCCCGCGAACCGAGCCGTGTGTTATTCGTTCTACACCGCGAATTTTATTTACAGTCGCTGCCAAAAGTATGGGGACTGTAGTGGAACTTTCATTTCTATACCATATATTTAAATAAATAAATAAATAAGCGTTGCCAAGAAAGGATCCTTTATGGTATATTAAAATACAGTTTATAGATGTTAAAATACAATAAATATTCGATTTAGTATAAATTTATTACCTATATGATTGAACTATAAAAAAGTTGCAAAAATAAATTTCTTTTTCTAATTTTTCTATTTCCATCATTTCACAATATATTTAAAGAAAAGAGTCCGAAAGTAATTTAGAATTTTAAAATAAATTTGAATTATTATTTATTCGCGATCGATGTTGTTTTATATCTCTGTTTCGCACGATTTTACAATCAGTGTACTGTACGTATTGTTTCGTATAACCACAACTTGTACGACCGAGTAATTAATAGTTGATATCCGCAGTTAATATCGGATTGTTAAAATGATATTTAATATCTGTTTGTGTATGAATGGAAACTTGAGATCGCGGATAAATGACAATGCATGTTCCAGGGCGCGCGTGCCGATTTACTGCAGCTGTTTCTGCGGTATAATTGCTCGATAATCTATTCTCCCTCCGTTTTGAAGCGTCGATACACGCGTTTAAAACGAACATTAGTTCCAACACCGCTGCCTCGTCACCTCCGAAAATTCTATCAAATTATTGTAAATTATTTGACGCTAGAACTACCGGATTAATCAAAATGATTTTGTTCTGTTTGCTGATGTCATAGAAATGTTTTCGTTAGAGATATTTATATGAACTTATTTATTGATGAACATATTATAATTTTGTTGAGTATATATATATACTATATATAATTATATAATTATATTATATAATTAATTATCTAGCTTTAATAATGAATTTTAATGCTAATAAATTGGTTATAAAAATTATTGTATAGAAAAATATTTGATTAAACATATAACTCTACTTTAACACAGTCTTTCTCGATTTTATGTTCAACGTACCATCGTCACGTTAACCCTTTCAATGCGAGGCCATGTTTGTCACATTGAAAATTACAAAGCCGTTTAATGGGGGTACCTAACCAAAATGTAAGGTTAGCTTTAAAGTATCGTAACTCTGCGAAAAAAAAATCGCAATAATCAAGTTATTAGCAAATATTATTATAAATAATAGCAATAATAAAAATAAATCTAATCGGAGCATCCAATATAGAATTTACATCAATAAGCAATATAACAAGAGACAATATATAATAGCAATAATAGAAATAAATCCACTAATCCAAAAAATAAATCCAAGTATTTAATTAAAGCAGCGAAGCGCGACGTAGCAGAGGCAAAATCGTTCGCCGGTTCCTCGGATCCGTATTTTCGGCAACGCGAGAGTACCGTGCCCACCCCTTCGGCCACGGTCGGCCGCAAGCAAACGATAACGATCGGCTCGCGCGACGCGTGAAAGATTGAGACCGGCTCTTCTCGCAGCAGCCAGCGGGAAACAACGTCTCCTCGAGGAGAACTTCCCTGTTCCAGCTACCGTTCATCCCGCGCCCCCCCCCCCCACCTCCCCGCGCGTACCCGCCCCGGCGAAGTTTTAGCTGGCTTTTCCGCCAGCGTCTGCCCAAAATCAACTTCCGCGATCCCGACGGGGAGAGCGGGGGTGGGGGCGGGGCGTTGAATTTGCGAGGAGCCGCGTCCCGGGCTCGAAGCGTCGAAGCGCGATACACGTCGCGATGCGCGTCCCTCCGCGTCCCTCCGCTTCCCTCCGCGTCCCTCCGCGTCCCTCCGCTTCGCCTCGCTTCCCGCGGTTCGAACCAAGACGTATTTTTATGGAAATCCCGATTTCAATTTCAAATGTTCGACGACAAAAGGAGAACCGCGCGTCGCGCGACACGGCGCGGCGCGGCCCACGCACCTGTTGCGACCGCCGCATTAAAAATGAACGGCTCGCCAGCGGCTGCAGTCACGCCCTCCAAAGTCGAGAGCAAACGTACAGGGCCCTCTTCTTTCGCGCGGAAACTATACCAAACTGTTGTATCGCGCGGCTTGGAAATCGCCGCCATTAATTTGACGCGTTGAGACGCTGGTTGAACCCTTTTGTTGGTCTAAATTTACTCGATACTCCGTAACGCGATTTTTGAAGTCCAGTTGTCTGAACTATAGGTATGACAGTGTATTTCACGCTGTTTAAATTATTAAGTTATTACTTGTTTAAACACGGCTTGGAAAAATTATTATTATAGATGGAAATAGGAAGAAATATTTTGTGTGAGAATTTTCTGATTTACAATATCTCAGCGAAAAATTGTCGTAAGCTGATGATTTTTCTTTTAAATTAAAGCTTGACACCTCTCTATTTTAACATAAATTTCTTTGAATTTATATTTAGTTGGAAGCGTGCACGGCAACCCTTTAAATGTGCAGCCGTATAAATATTTTTCTCGAATCAAAATGTGCCATGTTTCACAAAATGCACGGACTTTCTACAAGTTTTTTTTCAAAGTCGTCGTTTACCATCGAACAAAGCTTGATCTTTTCCCTTTATTTAAAAAAAAAGAACACGAGGCTGCGATTTTTTCTCGCGAAGTTACAGCACTTTGAGGTAACTATTACATTCACGTCGAAAACTTCGCGGAAGATTATCGTATAAAGAAAGCTGTGCTTTAAAGCGCTGTAACTTTGCGAGAAAAAATCGCAGCTACGTTTTTCTTTCTTCCAGTTAAAGGGAAAAGATCGAACTATATTTCACTGTAAATTGCATCATCGGAAAAAATTTTACCAATTCTATGCATTTTATCAAGGCCGTGCATTTTATCAAACTTTTCGTCAAACTCAAAATTTTGACAAACATGGTCCCTTATTTAAAGGGTTACAGTAGCAAGGGTGCATCGAATTTAAAATTTAGTAAGACTGTCTTAAAGTGGAGGTTTCAAGCTTTATCCTGAAGGAAAGATCATCATCGTAAGATGATTTCTCCCAGAGTTACCGTCGATCAAAGTCGGTCAATTTTTATCTAAAACGTTTCTATCAACATTTTGAGCAGCGTATTTCGCCGACGGCGAAGTCGAGTTCACGCAGACGTTCACAGCGAGAGAGAGAGGGAGAGAGAGAGAGAGAGAGAGAGCCGGAGGGTGGGTCTCTCGCGAGCCGAGCGCCGTGGAGGATCCCCGGGTATTAAAATTACAATGCTCGAGGAAGCTCGATTCGAGAGGAGAGACGGATATTCCCGTCGCTCTGGGCCTGGAAAGAAAAGGGCTTTGCGCGCGGTTAACATTTTCGGGGTCTCGCGACACGGGATTCGTTGCCCTGCCCATCAAAAATGCAGCCGGCCGAGCTCGATCGAAACGAAGCCTCTTCTTCCGTTCTGAGAAACGCTCTGACACGTACGGACGCAATAAGAAGTTCGTTAATTGTCGATCCAACGCATGGTTACCGAACAATTTTACTCCAAAAAATGGTTTCTTTAATTTTGTTTCAGTGCGTGAAAATTCGTTTCGTATGTATGACAGATATGGAGCTTTTATTTATTAAATAACTGCAAAGATAGCAAGTTTTAGTAAAAAAGGTTTTTACAGTATTAAAATATACTATTCAAAGAATATTTTAAGATATTTAGAGCTTTTCTTCTAAAGCCATATCTAAGAAATAAAAAGCAATTTAGTCGACGCTATATAACGTAACCTTTACATAACCTCCATAACCTATAAATTAGAAAAGGAAGAATTTAGAAGAAATTAAATTGTTCTACAAAATTATATAGTATCTTAAGCAATCTATACAAAGAAAATAATGTTATAATTTAACATAAAAAACGTTACAATAATTTAAAGTAACCTTATAGCTATAACCTCACATAATAGCCAACTGCTACTAAGAAACAGCGACACTGAATAAACAAACTAAAAGCAAAGAAAAATTGATCTAGACATTTTAACGCGTTACAGACACAGTTTCGAACAGAAACGAATCGGTAACATTTATGAATACCATTGACAGCCCTTGCAGCGGGCTGAGCGGTTAGCAGCGCGCAGGGTCCCGATAAATCGCGAAACTTCGGCCGCGGGATCGGAAGCCGGGAAATGTAAACATCCGCGCTTCCGATCCGTTATCTCGCGACAGACGGTGCCCGACTCGTAAAAAAACTGGCTTCCTTTCGAAAAACTCGCGGGGGCAAAGTTTCCCGCGCGCGCGCGATGTCTGGAAGGCTGTCGCTGGCTGGCCGTGGACTCGGAAAGATGGTACGAAGAAGGAAGGACGGGGGGTCTGGCAGGTCTGGCGCGGTGGAAACCGATATTTCCACCGGATATCGGGCGCTACCCTCTTTCCTATCGCATAAGAGATTCCTTTGAATGCCGGCTGCCGGCAGAAAAATTACAATCCCCCCTCTCTCTCTCCGCTGTCTGCCCCCGAGAATCTCTTGCTCAAAGATAGACGGAATATCGTTGCGTCGTACGACGACGTCTCGGCTCGTCTGCGAAGCCCCGGCAACCTGGTCCAGCTGCCGCTGCCGCTGCTGCTGCTGCTGCAGTCCTAATACGATTTCAAAACCCATTTCGAGCGGACACGCTCCGCCACCGGCACGAGGTTTCGCTATGCGAACAGTTTAGCCGCGAATCCGTCTTTTCGGACGTTTCGCCGTCGCCGCGCGGAAGGAAACGGTCGAAGCACGGTCAAACAGTCGTCAACCCGGGACTACAGTGTAGTACGTACGAACTGGGTAAAGCGTTTCAAATTGTGCGAGGTATATTTTATTTCATAATTTGTTTTGTATGTTTTATACACCTGCTGTCTGTTTGATGTATTTTATAGAATATGGTCATTTATATATATTTATAGTATGGTGAGTATTTTAGGGAATATGTTATATAGTTTGGAATATAGGTTAACTGTTTTGTGATATTTGGTATGTTTTATAATCTATGACAACTATTTTGTAATATATATCAAGTACGTATTTTATAAAGTGGGGTTTGTTAATTATTTCGTAATGTTTGATAGTAATTGTCTCATAATGTTTCATAATAATTATTTCTTAATATTTCATAGTAATTATTTCAAAATATTTCATAGTAATTATTTCATAATATTTCATAGTAATTATTTCGCAATACATGTTACCGCTTCTATAATATACCTTATCTATTTTATAGTATATTATCTGTCGTGTAACATATATTAAATATTTCTAACTTTAAATATTTCTAATATATAACTAATATCAGTACCTTGTATTAACCCTTTGCACTCGAAGCAATTTTATCTAAAAATATGAAATAATTCTCCTGGCTCATAGTATATCTATTCTGTACAATAAAGTGCACCTCTACGCCCACGAAATTGTGTCTGGCGATTTATAGCAACGATTTCACTACTCAACAATTTTTTCTAAATCTCACCTTTATTATTATAAAAATTATTATCGAACGCGATGGAATAATTTCAGTGGTGTTTCAGAGTCACCATTCGAGTGCGAAGGGTTCACCCGTTCCTACCGTAGCCGCGAGAGAAATCATAAAACGACACATCGGTTCGCCGGAGTGCAACGAAGAAACGCGTTTGGCGAGCCGGGTACAAATCAAACATTCCCCCCCTCCCGCCGGTATCGGGATGAAGAGGGCATAGAGCGGAGGAAGGCGACAGTAGTTTCGCAACGGGTATCGTAGCGAGCACAGTGGAAACGGTTCCGTTGCCGAGTCGCGGACCACCGCTCGCGCGCGCGCGATGCTTTATCTCTATTTTCCATCGTGGCGTCGTTATCGCCGGAGCCAGACTGGCGTACGATTATCGTTACGAGCCGTACAGCTTTAACAACGCATTACAATTTCTCTTGCAGTCGAATCGCATGCGAATAACCGTTCTCTCTCCTCGGAGCCCGCTGTCGAACCACCCGCGTAAAAACAACCGAGATATCGCCCCGCGATCCGTTTCTTCCTCGAACTGCCCCTACTATTCACCGGGTAACGATAACGCTTTTAATGCCGTGTCGGAGGAAGCGGTGCCTTGTATCCGAAAGCGATCGGGTCGGGTATCAAGCGCGCGGATTGTTGCATTGGAATGTTGCGAAGGGTGCAACAAAATTCAAGCATCGGTGTTGGCTGGTAAATTATCAAGCTTTGGACAGCTGTAACTGCGTTGAAAATTGTTAGAAAATTGTGACGGTTTTTTTAAATTAAAGCTTGAAGTACATATTTTATAATAGCATATTCTAATTTTTTTTTAATCTTGCATCCCCATAAATAGTATTCTAAATTTGAGGGTTAAAAACTGCATACGGCATCAAAATTCAAGTATCGTTTTTGGTCGATAAATTAGCAATCTTTCGACAGTTGTAACTGCATTGAAAATTGGTAGAAAATTGTGACGGTTTTTTTAGATTGAAGCCTGAAGTTCGTAGTTTATGATAGCATAATCTAATTTTTAATATCATGCATTTTCATAGCTGTGGAATTTTATATTTGAGGGTAGTAAAGTGCACTTAGCATCAAAATTCAAGCATCACTTTTGGTCGATAAATTGTCAATCTTTGGATAATTGTGATTCTGTTAAAAGCGATGATAAAATTATGATTATTTTTTTAAGTTAAAGCTTGAAGTCTCTATTTCATGATAGCATATTCTAATTTTTTTAAATTCTGTATCCCCATGACTAGTATTGTAAATTTGAGGGTTAAAAACTGCACACAGCAACAAAATTCAAGCATTTGTCTTGGTCGATAAATTGTCAATCTTTGACCGGCTGTAACTTCGTTAAAAATTATTATAAAATTATAACCTTTTTTTTTTTTAAATTGCGGCTTGATATCTCTACTTTACGACAATATATTCCAATTTTTAATACCATCCATAACCATAACTATAGTATACTAAATACGAGGGTAAGTTCGCGATAACGAAATAGTACAAAGCTTTGTCTACATGTGTTCTGTTTATTACATTTAGACAAAACACGCTTAGGGCACATATTCGCTTTACAGTTAAATTAAGCCAAACATACACTAAAAACACGCTGAACACACACGGAACACATACATATGAATTACAAACCATTTCGCGGTGTATCTTGGGTTATACTAATGCCGCCGGCATAATTATCAATTACAGTGCTGTAACTTTGCGAGAAAAAATCGCAGCGACTTAATTCGGCCCTTAAATTAAAGGGGAAAGTTCGAACTTTACGATGGCTTAAACGAAATGCTCAGAAAAAATTTTCTGAGTTCATAGAAGAATATTAAAGTTTGCACTTTTTCGATATCACGAATTCTACCGTATTTAGGATACTAGTTAGGATTTAAGATTTAGACTTCTTCGTATTAAACTACTATTAAAATTTAGGGTACTAGGTTGCAAAGTAGAAATTTCAGGCTTTAATTTAAGGGAAAAATCATAATTTTATATAAATTTTTCACGAAGTTACAGCTGTTCAAATATCGACAAGTTTTCGGCTAAGAAGCGATATTTTAACTTTTGTTGTTAAAATTGTATTCCTATGAATTATGTGAACTATATCTCGATGTAAACCATATAACTTGACTGACCTGTCTATTCCTGTGGCAGCTTATCAAAATTTGTACTATCTACAAATGTGTTAAATAAATTGAATCTTCTCATTTTTCTCAGCTAATAAACACGAATTACAAGAAGATAACCTGTACATATAATATCTCAACTTTTAATAAAATACCAAATAAAATACCAAATAAAATACTACCAAAATGTAGACTTCAAAAATTGTTAAAACTGAAACTATTATAACAAAGACACAAGAATCAGTTTCACATGCATCAAAAGCGTTTTGTCACATAAAATAAAAATACTATAACTCGGCAAATTTATTCCAGATTCACAGTTAATACATCTTTAAGAGCAAGAAATAAAAATCCCCAAGTCTCGACAAAAGTATCACCAACACCGCCACTATTTCCCCCTGCATCCTCGCAGTTCCCAATCCAGTGTCCAACAAAACCAAACCACACCCCTTATAACCATCGCGCCTCACTCCAAGTTAAACCGTCCGTACTTTCACCGAAGCATCAACGCCGTGTCTCCGACGTCTGCGTCGCGTCTCCGAAGACAAGCGCGGCCAACGAAAACGAATCACCGTCAGGCTGTATCCCGCAATTTTCCGCTCGCAATCCGCGAGGTCCCGAGCGTGGCCACGATCGGCGGATTTCACCGGTTTGGTAATCAAATTTCTTGGACCGGAGGCGGGTCATTGGAGAGTTAGAGAGCTAAAGAGAGAGAGAGAGAGGGAGAGGGAGAGAGTCCGAACCGGCGCGGCGAATGCCGGGAACATTTCCCAGGAGGTCGGATTCAATTTCGCCGGCCGAGACGCAGAATTTCGCAGTCGTGGGGTTTAAGCTGTCCGTAAACTCGCGCACGGACCGAGATTCGAGCAATAAGACTCTCGAGCGACCCCCGGGCCGCCGGATAAACCAGCGCCGGAGGATTCGACGTCCACGCCGTGGATAAGCGAGAGTAGATCGACGAGCGTGACACACACACACACACTCTTCTGTGTAGGCGAGAAGGAACGGGGGTCGCCGCCGGTGTCTCGACCCGCCGAAAATCGAAAACCGATAGCGGCGTAGCGGGAATTAAGAAATACCGGGCTCGGCGCCGCTGCCGGGATTTATGTTGCGAGAGAAATCGACACCGCCGTCGAGTAGACGGCCGACCGGGGGAACACAGCCCGCGAGGTCCCCGGTCGTTGTCTTTCCGGTCCATCGAACGCTGTCGTCGTCGTCGCAGCCCTTCGACGAGACGGGGCGTCCTCGTGACGCGTGCAGGGCGCAAGGCAGCGTCGTGAGGCTTCCCTAGAAACGTCCGAGAGATCGGAATCGGGTCCATCTTTCTCCATGGCTGTCGCGAGGTCGCGCGTTCTCACGAGCTTCGATTCGACGTCCGACGATCCTTAGTGAACGGTCAACGACAGACAACGACGAACAACGATGGAAAACGACGGAGTCTCTCGCTCCGTTTTATTCCTGACTATTCGTTCGATTCTCCCGGAATTCTTGGACGTCTTGGAAAGGCGGCCGCCACTCTTTGCTACGTCGTCGAAGAACTCGCCGGGCGGAAGTTGAAATTTGAATTGACCCCGGGGCGAAGGGGCGCACCTCGAATTCCCGCGCGGTTTGCTGCCACCCTCGGACGCCTTGCTTCATTGTTGCGCTGGCGAGGGTCTGGCTCTCTTTGTCGGTTTCCTTCTTTCCTTCCTTCATTTGTTCGTTTCTTCCTTCCTGCTTTGCTTTGCTTCCTTCCTTTTTTTCATTTATTCATTCCTTCCTTCCTTCATTTATTCCCTCCTTAATTTATTTATTCCTTCCTTCTTTCCTTAATTTATTTATTCCTTCCTTCCTTCCTTAATTTATTTATTCCTTCCTTCCTTCACTTATTCCCTCCTTCATTTAATCCTCCCTCAATTTATTCCTTCCTTTATTCCTTCATTTATTCCTTCCTTCCTTCCTACCTTCCTTCTTCCCTCCCTCTCTACCTTCCTATCTTCCTTCTTTCGTTTCTTCCTTTTTCCCTTTCTCTATTTATTCCATCCTTCCTTCCATCCTTCCTACCTACCCTTATCCCTCCCTTCCTTCTCTCCTTTCTTCTCTCTTTCCTTGTCTATTTCTTTCTTTCATCCCTTTGTTCTATACTTTCTTCCACGTCGGAACTTTCGCGCGCAACTGTAACGAGGAACGGTCAGGAAAGGGCGAGTGGACCGCGCGCTGAACGTCTCGGTGGAGAGTTTAACGAGGTCTTTTACGGAGTCGACTTTCCGAAAACTGTGCTGGAATTACCACGGGACGGACGTGTCCCGGCGGAGCAGAGTTTTCGGGGGCAGACACGTCGGGGTTGGTTCCCGTAACGCGATCCCGTTCCGGGAATAATTCTTTCGACGGTTATTTATTCGCTGTTAACGTTGGAACTGACACGCCTAGGGCGAAAATTCCGAATGTCGAGTCTTCGGATTGAAAATGTGTAGGAAGAGGAAATTGTTATGTATAATAACGTAAGTGATCGAATTGTTATGTCACTTCGACAATTGCGAGCGACTGAAAATGGAATCTTAATAATCATAATATTATTTACTATTTATGATTTATTTTCATGTTATTTATTACTTTCAAAATATAAAATATAAGTTACAACAAGAGTTAATTAGTTACACCTTGACATAACCCCAATGTTTCGGTATTTATTTACACAATTACAGACAACCTAAAAATATTGTAAAATCGCCGATTACCCCACAGAGTCGATCTACATTTAAATATCGTCAAATCTGAAAAATAAGCCTGAAATTAAGAAAATAAGATAGAAATGAAACGAAAAGAAATTCTCACAAAGTTTTAACTACTTCAATAGACTCAATTTCTACAGGAAGTCATCGTAAACGTAAAGACATCGTAAACGCGCGAAGTCCTCAGGCTAATTAAATAACAAGTGCGATGCATCAGACCGAAATCGACTACACGACAGAATGGAAACGAGAGATGGAAGGAACAACGCGTAAATGCGGATTTATAGAAAGAAAGAACTGTAACAACGCGTTGTAGCGTGATGGTCGGAATTCTCGCCAGTGTTTATCAAAATATTTTCACGTCTGCGGCGGAATCGATCGCGCGAAGTCGATTGGAAAACAAGTAATAAACACATTTAAGAGATCGGATACATTTGTTGCGTAACCGTCTACTGTGCATCCATTGAGCGAGTATCAATCGCTCGTTCAGTCGTTGTGTATATTATGACTCAGGCTGCTCGAAAACATTCCTGGAATTTTCGTTTGTTTCAAGATATTTATTTGCTTGTTTATGTACTTGTTGACGTATTTATTTGTACATTTATTTCTATATTTATTCGTCTATTTATTTGTGTATTTATTTGTGTATTTATTCGTGTATTTCTGTTTTGATACTTGTATAGTTATTTCTATATTTATTAATATACTTTTTACTATATTTATTTCTTCCATATTTACTTATAAATTTATTTCTGTATTAATTTGTACATTTATTTGCACATTTATTTTTATACTCATTTATATATTTATTTTTAGATTCATTTCTATATTTTATACTTATTCATACATTTAATTCTATATTTATTCACCATCAATTTACAATTTATTCGTCGACCCGAATGTCACCCTCTTCAAGGTACAGTATCGTCCTCTTAAGCGTCTCATTTGCTCGCCGCTCGAGCAACGTTCTACAAATTATCCCCGCCAATTACCGCTGCAGTGGACCAAACCGGAAGCAGCATATTTCACTCGCCAATGACGTCCTCTCGCCTTCGACGAGCAAGCGAACAGAAACACCGTGAAACAAGCTCGAGCAATTTCCGAACCGCTTTCCACTACCCCGAACAAATATCGCCAACATGTTCTCGACCTCGCGACACTTACGCGGACAATAGCAAATTTTCTATCGACTGACTATACCGGCACCCATCTGCCAGGTTTGTTTCCAATCCTCAAAACATTTGTGCAACGCCTCTCTCTCTCTCTCTCTCTCTCTCTCCCGAAACAGTTTTCAACTCGTTCACCGACTATCTCTTTATCTTTGCAACGGCAGCAGGGCGGGCGTCTTTTTATTCTTCTCTACACGTTTGGACTCAAGAAAGCCTGGGAATGCGAAATCCAGCGAATACGACAGCTGCGGCACCGCCGTTGTTTTAGACAAAAATGCACGAAACATTCTCGGCGCAGAAGATGCATGAAATATTTTAGTGAATAGTAATACGAAAAATATATTTATATCTTTCGTAAGAAGCGACGTAATTTTAGATAAATAATATCGTGTTTGTGTACAAGATTCATAAAATATTTAACTGAATATTAACGTGGAAAGTGCATTTATATTTTTCATAAAAATCATCGTAATCTTAGAAAAATTAATTACATAGTGTTTGGTACTATTTTAATCAGAAAAACCTCATTCAATTTTACTGTATTTAAAGTCAACCAATCAAAACCTACGCGAAATGACGTATAACATATCGCAGACCCCATCTTTCAATCCTCATCCCCAAACCTTTAAATTCCGTCTTAAACCCCACGACTAGCCTCTACGCTTAGAACCCTCTCCGCTCATAACCCTTCAAATCGAACAAACAAAAAGCGTGTCCATAATCCGCGCGGCCAAAATCCGCATACAACGTCGATGTTCGAAAGATCGTCGAGACATCGATCGTTCTTGCAGACCTAACCAGAACCACGATTGCCAGACGCGTCCAGAAACGCATCGCCGCCGGTCTGCACAACTTGACGCGCGTAAGAAACACCCGCCCAGGGTGTCGTTTGCGAAGCCGGGGACTTGTCTCGAGGTAGCGATGCTCGGTTTAATAGGATCCGTTGGCGCCTGGAGGCTGCCGACCCCCTCGAGTTTGACTGGCGACGAGTTAGCAGGCCGAGGATACGCTCCGCGAGCCATTCGTCCGACTCACAGAGACAAATATCGCGAGTGAAAATGACAAACTGGCGCATTAATTTCGTGAATTTCTTGCGCGCGAACGCGTCGCGACCTCTTGCCCTCCGCGGGGGCTGAGAACGCAGCGCCGCGCCGCGGCGCGCACGAGCAACGAAGCGCCGTCACACCGAAAGACACCGTCACATGGTCGCACAGGACACACTGTCACGTGGTTATTTCGGTACAGTGTTACACGGTGACACGGACGCTCTGTTACACGGTTTATACTGACGCAGTGCACATGGTCACACAGACGCTCTGTCGCACAGTTCACACCGACACACTGTCGCATGGTCACACCGACTCACTATTACACGGCTACATCCATACACTGTCACATGGTCACACCGATACATTATCCCACGGCTACAGATACACTGTCACACGGTTAACACAGACGCTCTAACACACAGTTCACACCGACTCACTGTCAAATAGCCACACCACCTCACTGTCACACATCGGACACCGATACACAGCCACACCAACACACCGCTCCACTGTTACAAAGATACACCATCGCGCGAATACCGGCGCAATGGTCACCGACGTCGTTGTTCGCGCAGCGAACGAACGGCGACAGGTTCGGGTACCCGTGTCGTCCGAAGTTTCCGGATAGAGAGCGCAGTAGTTTCGGCCCCGGCGAGCCAACGGCAAACACAAAGTTTAGGCGTTTTTCCCCCGTGTGGCTCGTTGCTCGTTTCGGGCCCGGTTTCCACCGGCTTGCGAAAATCCGGGCGGTAAGCGCGCCCCCGCTCGACGGCGAGAACACGCGGCGGCGGTGGCGCGGTTCGGGGAAACCGTCGCGATAAACTAATTACCGAGGTGGCGAGACCTTTGGTCCTCGCGGGGCGAAGGGAGAGGGGGGAGGTAGGGAGGTAGGGTGGGGGCTGCCGGGCTAAACGAGCCGACGGCAAATCGTAGGTCGGAAATCGGATTACGGCCATCGTCGACGATGACTGCACAGGGCCGGGTGGGGTACCCACGGTTTGCAAATCAGCTGGACGCGTCCGCGCGTGCACGCTCGGTCGCCTCTCGGGTGGCCGGTGCCCCGGTTACTGTGGCGTGGCCAATTACCAAGACTTTAGTACTGTTTTCGAGCATTATTTAATTTGTATCTATCGATTGCAGCTTATTATGGATTTCATTGGACGTTGATGGGATGTAATGGGGGAATTTGCGAAGAATATGGGGCGAGGCTTGTTGTGGTTGGAATTGATAGGTTTTTGGGGTAACAATGGCGATTCTGGTAAGGGATGTTTATAATATATTTTTTACTGTGAACAGATGACGTCTATTTTAAGTTGGAGGGTGGATGTACGCCTTGAAAGTTGTTTTTTTCATTAATTATCAAGGTTATGTATATAAGGTGGCAGTAATAATTGTTCTTCAGATGGCGGAATTTTGAAGAGTTTGGGGTTTAAATCAATTTTTTAAATTGCATGTTATACTTTTCTATTTTTAGTAAATTTGTGGGTAATTAGACGATTCCAATGACCTATATTGAAAAATCATTTGATGACAGATAATAGGCTAAAACAGTGAAGCTTATGTCACAGAGTGATATCCATTTTGTGACGCAAAACTGAGACGTAAAATGACATTGCAATACATATTTAACAATAATAAAAACAGTAACAATAAATAATAATACCAACAATAACAATAACAATAAAAATACTAACAATACCAGTAATAAATTAATCGTAGCAATATAGAACATAAAATTTAACTTCAATCATTTATTTATTAAAATTAAAATTACCCACGCCAGAATTTTGCTTACAGAAAATCTTAAAAAACCACTCGGCGGCTAAAGATCGATCTCCGTACAGTGATTGGCTCCTTTTCTCTGGCATAAGTCGAACAGCGACACTTACGAGACAAGTCCGCCAGGAATTCCGAAAATCCAGCTTCTTTTGCGAGCACGCGGCGGGGCGAAAGGTATGCGCTGATGAGAATTTTTTTTTCTCGCCGCGGAGCGCCCGGAAAATTGCCTGTTTCGCGATCGAATGTTTCGAGCTCGTGAAAAGCTCTCGCCCCCTTCCCCCTTCCGCGTCGAGGTCGATTCTTTTAATTGGATCCGGGGGAAAAATGGTAAACGCTTCGTCTAACAGTTCCCGACGATTTTTGGCATTTGGTGCCGGCGTATCAGTTCTTTTATCTTTTCCCAGCCCTCGGAATTCCCCTCGCACGTCGGGGCTGTTTCGATATTGTATTTTTAATGGTATCGTTGTTTCCCGGCAGAATGTTATAAAACAAGGAGCCGTGCTAATACGGCCCGGCGCACGAAGGTAATCATTTTTAACGAGAAATATCGAGGCGTCATGGCGCGTAACGCTAATCGTATGCGCGTACTTGTTGCAAAATAATTTTTTAATTATTTCAGGAAGATATTTAAAATCAGCGAGCGAGGTACAATATTCTGGGGAATTTTGAAACAATTTCGAGATACCGTCGCGTCAATTTTTTGACACTTTGACACGGTTGAATCAAGAAATATCTCTTTTCCACGGTGAACGTCGAGGCGTTTTATTTATCGCGAAAATCCGCCGTTCGCTAAATACTTTTTGCAGGAAACTGCGTATCTTTCTACAAAATATACAAAAGCCACGCAAAAAGAGTATTTCTTGATTAAACCATGGCAACGTATCAGAAATGACGCGACTTTGAATTCTTTTACAATTTCCACTTCGCTTCGCGTGTGTTCGCCTGCTCGTTTTTGCTATAAAAGCATAAAATCCGCGGCGGACTTGGCGAATAATTTGATAATTAAAACTTGCAGAAAGTAGCTTCGACCTCTTTTTGGTTCAAAAATAGTGTCTCATTGAAACGCGAAAAGGCTTTTTTTTTCGCAGCGCCACGTTGGACAGAATTTTTCGGATGAAAATTTTCCGCGTCTTTTGAAAGCGTAACTTTTTCAGCGGATAACTTTCTGTAACGACGATCGCGAATAGTGCGCGCGCACGGCGCTTCGATAACAGATCCTCGCCGCCCGTGACTGTTGCTATAATATGTTGATGCTGGGGGTGATGGAACGTTTGCGAATCATTCCTAAAATGACAATCGCAAAGATGGATGCAGGCAGCTGTCGATAATATATTCCCGTCATTGTCGTTAATATATGCCGATGCGGACGCGATGGAACCTTTGGGAATCGTTGCCGACATCGCGCCAGCAGACATAGATTTAAAGAGCTGTCGGCGGCGCGTTCTCATCATTACTTTTTAAAAATATTTATACGCTTTATGTATTTTTCAAATCTGAGCAAATAAATCTGTGGTCCACGGATGAACAGGTTAGAATTATACAGTGGCGTTGGTCACATTTTCCTGATAGCGGAAAACTAAGATTGTTACTGTTTTTTAATATGTGTATTGTTATAGTGCTATAGTTTTTTTGTTAAAATAGTTTACAGTTAAGATAGTATATAGTAACTTTATGATTGATTTCATTTGATTATCATTTCATTTAGCTCATTTTCAGATTTTAAGGTTATGTCAGAAAAATTTCAAAAATGTCTCTTATGCTACTATAATCTTAATCTACATCTTAGTCAATGTAACATGTATTATAATTATTAATAAATAAGATTAATTTAAATTCGTAAATTTTAATTTCCACTTTTATTTAATTTTAATAACCACAAAAGGCATCTAATATTTAAAAAATTTATATAACAGTATAAAAGCTTACAGTATCACAACACTTCTACCTAAATAACAGATACCAAATTACAAGTCGCCATGACAAGTCATACCAATCGCAGGCTACCAATTCATAATAAAAAGCCGATTTGTATGTACAGTGTTAACGGCAATTACTATAACTGGAAGTGCGTCACGCAGGGGCCGAGACCTTTACAATAAATCTGCATACACTATATCAGTATTGAAATCTGCGGCGACCGCTCGTTCGCGTTGGTTCCTGGTCGGCCGATGGCACCTACGCGGCACCGTAAACCGTATTAAATGGACGTCGTAACCGAGCGCAGATATTCGGCGGAGGCTGAAAGCGAAGCAGAATCGGCAGAAGTCAACGGCGCGGAAGGAGCCGCGCATTCGATTCCGGCATTCTCGCGGCACGAGGCTGCTGCTGCGCGTGTTTCGTCGGCGGAGGACACGCGATGCATGCCGTCGCCGCGAACAACGGAATCGAACGGATAATCGTCGCAGTGCTCGCTAGAAAGGGAATCGGGTTCCGGGGTCGGCCGAGTCTCTCTCTCTCTCTCTCTCTCTCTGGGAAAAATGGCGAAGGCATCGATGGGGTTTCCCTTGCTTTTTGGTACGGCGAAGAGGGGGTAGTAGGGCGCGATGTAAAATAGCCGCGGCAGACGCTTATCGACCGTTCGACGAAGGTAATTCCCGCGCGCCCGCGTTCGAAAGCTTATCGAGGGCTTTGCTTATCGGGAATCTTCGGATGTCGGGATAACGCGAGGCGAACGGGACCAAGAGAGAGAGAGCCGCGAGAAGAGCCGAGTCAAGGAAACGCCAATAACTTCCTGGTCGCATCGATGAGGCGCTCGGTGGCTCGGCAGCGGACAAAACCCGGGTTTCACAATGCAAGAGCATGTAATGCGGTGAGGTTTTAAAGAAATGCAGAGAGAAGGTTATTTTTGTGTAATGGATCGTAATGATTTGATCTGTGAATGATAAGTTAGAAGATGCTTTGGATCTTCGATTATTCGCAATATTTTTTGATGATTTGATTGATTTTTTAAGAGTTAAGGAAAGAGGTTATGGGCTCTCCAGGAAAATTAAGTTAAGGAAAGAGGTTATGGGTTCTTCAGGAAAATTAAGTTAAGGAAAGAGGTTATGGGTTCTTTAGGAAAATTAGGGGTGTTATGGAGGGGTAATTATGGTCGCAATATGGGAGGAGGGAAATTTATCGAGGTTTTGCTAATTGTTACTACTTTTATTTCTACAACTGTAATTTAGATATTTAAGTACAGTTTAAGATCGTTTTAAAGGATGAATGAATACAATATAGCTGTAAAGAATACATATCAAACAATTACTATTAAAAAAATAAAATATCTACTACAAATCTTATTTTCACTAAACAAAATATAATAATATTCGCCATGTCATTACAATTATTTTTAACGAAATAACAGTATTTCGCACGCGGTTCTCATTCTTTATCGGCGTAAGAAACAGTCCGATGCAATGCGAGATACGAAAATTGTTCAAATTCTTATAATATAACAAAGAATAAAGTAGAAACAATTCCATACTTTATACCATTTCCAAGATGTGCAAACTTGAAGTTAAAAATAATTGAGCTGCGCCTAAAAAATTATTAAATATTGTACAATATGTGCATCTATTGAATCTATCTAATAAAATATCGTATCAAATATATAATGATCGAACAAGATCTGATAAGGTAACGGGAAAAATATTTTGTATTATAATTCATATTTTTCCCTGCCGGCCTTTTGTTCTCGCCGCGCGGCCTAGCCGCCGCGGATGACAGCGCGGGGCGCGAGCGTCCCTCGTAAAACGGCGAGCAGTCCGCCAGCGTGACCTGTAACTGCGGGTCCGGCGATAAACCGTCGGAAACGCGGACGTACCCGCCGGTTATTGCGCTTCCTCTCTCTCTGTCGTCCTTTACACGGCCGGTCCTGCCCCCCCCCCCCCCCCCTCACTCGTCTCCTCTCTCTGACCCGTCCGCAAATCCTCGGTCGAGATTTTATTCCCACGGGGCGCGGAACTTCGGCGCTCCTCCGCCGCCCCCCCCCCCCCCCCGCGCGCCCTCGCGCGACAACCTCCGCAACAACTAGCGATCCTCCGTTGCCGGTAAATCGAGCAGCAAAAAGCCCCCCGAAGTCGGTTGGTTCCGCTTCGGCCCCGTGACGACTTTGTACGCCGGGCACGAATCTTGTTTACGTCATGTACGCTTTCCCTTCTGATATCGGTGATATTTGTCAGGGCACCGTTCCGAATGGAGAAGCGCCGCACGTAGGGGCGCACCCTCTACGTGCGTCGTGTTTCACCGAACGCTACCGCGCGGCTTGACACGGCTATTTCCTCTCGTGGCCACCAGCGCGATCTTCGGCCGCGCCGGGAACTCGGACCGATATACCTGGTCCCCCCGCCATTTTGCGAAATAAATCGGAGATGAGCCGGCACCGGATTCTATTATCGCCGGGGGGATACGCGTCGGATCGCGTCGAGCGAGACGTTTTCTTGAACTGCGTTGGATGGATGTTGAGATTTTGAGCTGTTGGCTTGTAGAATTTTAAATAATCCATCGCAGCGCAAGAAGAACAGAAAAAATGATGGAAGGAAAAGAAATTGAGGAAATAGAAAAATTAGTTGATGGTAGCTGCGATTGATGAAATAAATTTAAGGGTAGAAGGGAAAAGGCCATCTATTGGCCATTACAAATATCTAACTATAAAGTCTACGCATTTAATAAACCTTGAGCTTATAAACAAAAATGGACAATTTGTAAAGAAGAAGAACCTTCCGTCTAATTTTTATATATATATTTTTTTATAATATAAACAAAAAATATAACAGATGCAGATATATCAAAGCAAATCGCAAGCTCTCCCCTTCCCAACATATCCATCTCCGTTAACAACCTACAAAACATTCGCAAATTATTTACCATACCATAAAAAAGCGCAACGACTTATTAATCATCCGCATAAAATAGAAACACTTCGATCCGTCTTGGTAAATTATTACGGCGTCCCATTTGCTCGACGTGTCCGGGTAACGAACGAGGATGCTAAAGAAGAGGACGCGGAAGAACGGTGGCGCGAGAAGAAAAGGTCGGCGACGGTAGGAGCGTGCGAGCGTAGAAACAAAGGACGGAGAGACGATGCGGATATATCTTCGACGATGAATCAAACCCGCGTCGCGGCGTTCGCGGTGGACAACTCGAGCGGAAGCGGACGTTCGTTAGACTTTTTGCGCGTTCTCGCGGGCTGCCGGTCGGGAAAACGGCGCGCGGCACGGATTGGAGACGGTGACGGTCCTCCAACGAACCGGAGAACGCGGCGCTCGTCCCGGCCACGGTCTCCTCGACAATGGACGGAGCGCACGGTCCGCGGACGCTGCTTGCTTGCTGTTTAATGTTTGGCCGGGATGCGAACGGATTAGAGAGCGGCCGGGCAAACAAGCCCGCGGCGGAAAAGCGCTCGAGGGGAGGCGGGCCGCGCTCCTCTGTGTGTATCAGATGCCGTTCAAATGACGCGCAACAGCCGTGGCAAAGTTGCGCGAATCAAAGGACGGGCTGGGAAGAGTGGAGGGGGGGGGGGGGGGGGGGGGGGGAGTAGGTATCGGAAAAATTGAAAAACGCGGCGCGAATTCGAGGCCGATGACCGCGCGCGCCCCGCGCGTATTTCGAAAGCAACAGGAACCAAAAAGTTTCGTTTGAGATGCAGAGAGCGCTGTATACGGCGGCGGGAAAATGGGCGGGGCCTTCCGTCTGACGTTTAATTGGAAATTGGGATATCGGCGCGGTTCGCATCGAACCGCTTTTTTTAGCAATTTCTCTGTCGGGTATTTGGACGTTGTTGGATAAAAATTGATATTTTCTGTTTTATTGTCGACTGCTTTGGTGATGTTGAATTTACGCGGCAACGAAAGTAGCTATTTTATATAGTTTGCAAAAGTTTGTAAAAGTGACAATAAATTTTTAGTAGCAAAATTAATAGTAAGTATATAAATAGTTAATAGCAAAATTAAAGCATCGATTATTATTGCCAGAGAAATTGTCAATCTTTGAACAGCTGTGATTTCGTCAAAAGCGATCATTATTACTGTTTTTCTTAATTAATGCTTGAAGTCTCTATTTTACGATAACATATTTTAATTTTTAATATCCTGCATTGTCATAACTATTATTCTAAATTTGATGGTCGTAAATTTCACACGGCAACAAAATTCAAGCACCAAAGTAAAGAAAATGTTCAAAAAATAAAGCAAAATTACTCGATAGCTATTAACTTTAGATCTAACAAAACATTTTAAATAATAAATTATTTACTCGAAATTCAATATTCTTCCATACTCTGCTACAAAAAAATACAATACTCCATTTAAGAAAATAAATAATTGCACCACATACTGCGCCCCTTTAAACCACGCAACTTTTATATTGAATAATTCCTTTCCCGATGCATAACTTATAAAATGCAGAAAGTGTGAAACTTTCGTGGACCACTCTGTATACCGTCCGCAGTATTTCCCGCGAAAGTATGCGTGCGAAGAAACAGAAGTTCGCTGTTATCGCGGGCCCCCAAAAGTGCGCGGGGCCGATCTACGAGCAAATTGGCCGTAGTTTCGAACTCTTAGGTAAAGTGGTTCCGCGGACTGGGTAAGATAGATGGTTGTATCGATTCAATGAACATAATCCTGGCATGCGAATAGACCAACCGCACGATACCCGGTGCAAGATTCATGTAAATCCTCCCACGGTATCGAGCTTCTTCGTGTTTCTTCCCCGGGCCGGTTCACCGGGTTATTGTGCCTTAATGAAACATGAACGTGGGTGCCGCCCCTTCTTGCGATGAAGCCAGCCAAGTATCTTGTTTTCAGTCTTGTTTACTTTATTCTTTAATGTAATTTCGTGACAGCGTGCAGTCGCGCCGAGGAACAGGCTGTAAGTGTTAATTAATTACAATATAAGAAAATTTTATAATTGTAAATTATCGTCGTCAATTGCAACTAGGATGGGTTAAATAAAAATTAATTTGTTTCCTCTTTTAACAAAATTTTACACAACGGGTCGTTGGCGACACATCTTAGAAAGTATTTTTTAAGCAGATGTCACTATAGTAATATATACTATATGTTATACTAGATTATACTATATTATGCTATATGTTTAGACTATAATATATACTAAACTATTCTGTATATACCATACTAATACTGTATAGTATAATATATACTGTACTATGGTCTATCATACTATACTGTATACTATAATATATACTGTACTATGCTCTATCATACTATACTGTACTATACTGTATATACAATAATATATACTATACTAAACTGCATTTTCTATAATATATACTGTACTATACTATATGTACTATACTATATTATTGTATATACTATTCTATAATATAAACTAATTTATTTAAACAAAGGATATATAAATTGAAGCTAGATTAACATCCGAATACTTCTGTCAGTCACTATAGCGATAAGTAGCGTAAAATCGCGCCGTTTACCCCCGTATCGACGTAACATCGTCTCGAATCGACCGGCGTATCCGGTTTGCGCAAACCGTCGTGACGCGGCCCGTGCCGGCACGTTCTGTTTAATCATTTACGATCGAGTTAATCCTCGGACACGGTTATACCTTGCCGCGGGTCTCCCCGGCGCCGGCTAACGGCTAAAGGGAAATTTCATGACCGCGATTTAAAGCGCCAGTCAACGCGGGCGCGGGGGCGCGCGAGCTAACGCGCCTTTAATCGCTCCATTTTTTTCTCACCCGCGCCCACTGTCGTCTCCTTGTTCATCTCCGCGAGCCCCGCCGGCCGGAACGTAATATTACTCGCGCGGAGTTCTTTGAATTTCGCGTTATTAAGCGTCTCGGAACAGCGAGGAAGAAGGTGGGGGGAGGTGGCTGCGGGAGAACACGCCGCCGGAGACGGAGGAGTTGCACACTCCGCCGAAATTCGTGGGGGGGGGGGGGGGGGCAAAGCGCGTTGAAAGTAAACGCTGAAAATATATTATACATCTGTGTTTGCGCGCGGAAACAGCAGGAGGTACCGGGCGCGCGCTAGCATCTCGGTTAATGCAACTGCGGGTGCGAGAGACGGTGGGTAGGGGAGGGGAGGGAGAAGGAGGAGTGGAACGGGGGGCGCGCCGGCAGAGTCGGCTATTATGTAAATTTTAATGCAATACCCGGCTCGGCTTCACTCCATTCCACGTAACCGCCTTACATCCGCCGTTCCGCGGCCGCTCCACCCGAACGGTTAGAAAACTATATCTCCCTTAGTTCGCCCCCGGCCGACTCCCCGTCCTTCCTCCCTGTCTCGTCGTTTTTTCGATGCCGTTCCGCGTCCACCTTTCCCCCACTCCCCGACCGGCACGCGACGGCCGCTATTCAACCGATTATCGCGTTTTCGGACTGCCTCCCATGGAACGACTCTTTTCTCCATCCTTTGTGCTTTGCCGCTCCGCCTGCGGCCTCGCGGAGAGAGCTTCCGGATCCGTGGCCAACCTCCGGTGTTTTCGAGGACCCATTCACTGCGTCCGTGAATACTTAAGCCGTGCCGGTTTGTGGCAAAGAGATACCCGCTGATAGGATCCCACGTGTTGCGACACACTCCCGTCGCTTGGTTTCATCCGTTGGTGAGCTGGAGCTTCGAGAGTGGAATTGAAGAACTATTAATAATAATGTTATATTAATATAATATTTTATTCGGTTGCTGGGTTTTCTCGGTCTTTTGAGATGGTTAAGAGCGACTTTTTATTGCTATGGGGAATGTGAGGGTTTAAGGGGGGTGTTTTGTTGCTTTGGAAGCTTTGCTTATGAAAGTATTGGATTTTATTGGCAAAATATTGGATCTTTTTTTGTAATTTAATTTATTTGTACGATCTGGACAGCGATGTTTAGTAATATTTTTATTATTGCATGGTAATGTGGTTTATGTTTGAATAGTTGATTTATGGGTGGTAAATATTTTGTGACACACTAAAATCAAATACATCAATATCCCCATTCGTATCTTCGTACAATTTAATTCTTACCTTAATAAACATTAACATGCTTTACCACGCGTACATATAAAATAATAATAATATTAATAGGAATAATAATAATAATAATAATAATTACACGCAGCGTCTCAGCAGCACCGTCGAACTCCACCAAGCGCCCTCCACACCAGCAAGTTTCCCAATCACGCGCGTCTCCGCGCCACGCGGGTCCGATCGGACAAATTCACCGCGCCCCGTTCCGGCAAAGTTCGTCCGTCTTTGTACCAAGAAACTGCCGGCTCGGTGGAAGCAAAAGGCTGGCGTCGCGGAAAATTGCAACCGGACACGTACCGATACGTTTCGATATGGTTCCGTACGTGACCGTCGCCGCTGGCCAACGCTCAGCCCGATTGGAACCGAGGACTCTCTTTTAATATCGATAAAGCAGCCTTCTTATCGTCCGATGCCCGGCGTACTCGCTCCTCTCCGTCGCTGCTTGGTTTTCGGTGTTCTCGGCCAATAACGGAAGTGCTCGGGCAAAACTGTCGGTGACACCCCCAGGACACGATGCGCCGAGCCGCGCGAGAGCCGCATCCGTCAGTCCAGGGCGGCTGCGTTTGGCCCGCGTACACAGACCTTCAACTCCCCACCCCCGCCCGCGCGCCCGGTGCGTGCACGGCTCCACGTAGCCGGCTTTTTTCCACGTCTTTATCCGAGACCTATTTTACGCTGGCCAATCGATGCCACGGCGTAACGAAACGTGATCCTGTTACGTCGATCCCCGACCGTTGTACGTGACGCGGGTGTGTACTGGGTGGTCCAGGCAAAGATGGCGGAGAGAATGGTTTTGAATATTTTTTTTGGGATGTCAAGGCACTTTGTTAACACTTTTGCTACCAGTGATACATATCTAAGACTGCGGTTTATTATTTAATTCAGGGGACATCAAATAATACTAAATAGTAATATTAAATAATATTGATATTAAAATGTTACAATATTAAAATATTACAATATTAAAATATTACAATATAAAAATATTAAAATATAAAAATATTAAAATATAAAAATATTAAAGTATTGAAATATTAAGATATTAAAGTATTACAATTTAGTACAATTAAATATAATTCTTCAATATTATCTATTTTAAAATTGTCAATTTTTCTGACTACAAGTTGAGAAACAATTTATGAGAATTTACTGTGCAATTATTAATTACTATATCTTCTAGCTTTTATCAGACAATGCATACTAATCGATCGTTCATAAAATGGATCGAAATAAAGAATTTACGACGACATATTTTGTTATTTTAACTAACGTATAGTTATAAATTAAAAACTGAATTAATAGACTACCATAAGCTGTTACGAAACAACGGCTCTTAATGCTCCGTGAATTCGGTGTTAAATGGATTCCAGTAAACGGTTAACAGTTAAATTAAGTAGCAAGTCGCGGGTCCATCGCGAGAGAGAAAGAGAGAGAGAGGGAGAGAGGGAGATAGGGAGCAGGAGAAGCTCGGTTGGTCGCAAGTTGAACGTCGGGACGGCCGGTCCAATCCCGTAATTAAAATAGCCGGTGTATTTGCGACCGCGGAGGGGAAACAGCTGACGAGGAGCGGGCAGCGGAGCGAACAAGGGAACGCTATCCTCTCCCGAATGCGTCATTCTAATTTCGCTATTCTCTCGCCGCGGTTAAACGCACGGTCGGTCTGTCTGCCAATTATCGTAGAAATCTCGCCGGGAAGGAACGGGACGCGACGTGGATAGATCCGTGTACACACACGTCGTTGGTCCCCTGCAACAGGACACGGTCTCTCTCCGGTACGCGCCTCGCCTCGCACCGATGTGCTGTGTTGGCTCTCCGGTATTCTCCGGTGCTTTCCGGTGCTCCCCGGCGCACTACAGTTCTGCTCTCCAGCTCGCGCAAAGGCAAGATCGGGAGAGCCCGAGCAGCTCGCTCGTTCCAAGCGCGCGCGCGATCGCGTCGGGAGCCTAGAACCGGGAAATTAGCTGTTCCCACGATAAATTGGAGTTTCTGATTTTCGTTTTGCGGTCGTCAACGTCACGTTCCGGGGCCGGCTATCCCTTCCAGCCGTGTCGCGCGTATCGCCCCGACCGTGCCGGCTCGCTCCCCCCTCCCCCGAGTTCGGATGTGCGGCATGCAACGTGCAGCAGCAGCAGCAGCCGGCCCCGTGCAACGTGCCGACTCTCTCGCCCGCGACCTATTTACCAATTTCTGATAAATCGAGTTTCACCCCTCCGCGCCACGTTTCTCCTACCCGTTTCGGATCGTATCTGTTTTCCACGTACGTATCCCGCGCGCCGCCCCCTCTCCCCACACCCTCTCCGTTCGTGACCGTTTCGATCCGCCGGCAGAGACGAGTGGGGCCGGGGGTTTCACCGGAAAACTCCAGCCTTCCGACGCGGCGGCCCGCGACTTCCTTCGGCCGCGATTAAAACTTTCTCCTTTTACTTGGCTTTAATCCGAGATCACGTGACGAGGCCACGACCGCTGACGAGGAATGACACTGTTGCGTCACCGGTTGTCTCTGGCTGAGCTTGAGGAGTTGGTGTTTTTATTTCCTGTGGAAATTGTGCGCGGATTTGTTGGAGATTTTGATAAGCGGTGTGGGATGTTGGGTTGTTGAGATATGTGGTTACTGTCCTTTCTTAAATATTTGCTATTTTTCTGCTGTTTCTATTTTATGTTCAGCGGATTGGACATCGCACCCCCTGTTGACTGAGGTGTGTCCCTTGATCCTTGAGTTATCCGCACCCCTCGAACTAGGAATCATTTTTTATCTATCTTGTCCTGACTATTCCTATTTTTTCTTTTTAAAAGTTCTGAAATGACTCTGCGCTTTTAACTTCAGAATTGTCAAATTGTTTAGTCTAATCAACCCTTTGCGGTTATATTAACCATTTGCACTCAAGTGGCGACTCTGCGGCGCCATTTACATTGTTGTAACACGTATCAAAATTATTTTTAATAAATATGGTCAAAGCTTAGATTTAAAAATGGTTGAAAGTCATTAAATAAAACCCGGTCCGCCATCCTAAACATACAGAAATTCTTCAGCCGACCGCAACCGCATCAGTCGTCCCAAATAATACGCGGCCGCGAGTTCGATATCCGCTCGGCTGGGGGATTCGATCGTCCGCACGAAAAATTCCCGAAATTTTTCGCAGCCGGTCCCGCGGTTTCGGTGGACAGCCTAGTTCGATTTCTCGGTCGACAGGCTGGTTCGATTTCTCGTTCGACAGCCTACCACGATTTCTCGTTGGACAGGCTCGATTTCTCGCTCCCCGCCGAAAGAGACACGCGGCGCCGTCGACGATGCATCATCTCGGACGCGCGCATCTG